>NC_057802.1:165889011-166176964 GCF_018294505.1 Triticum aestivum
AAGCCCCGCTGCCGCCCGAGCACGCTGCCCCTCGCTCGCACCGCCGGAGCTGCCCGCCGAGGTAGCCGAAGCCGCCGCCGCCGAGTCCGGTTTTTTTAAAACCGATTCGGTTTATTTTTTTCTAAACCCTAAGTTTTTTTATAGATTGGTTTATTTTTTCGGTTTTATTACTTAGCGAACGTTGACCGACCCGTTCGTTTTAACGAACGTGTTCGTCGGATTGTCGCTGTTAACGAACGTCCGTTCGTTTAACTGTTCGTCAGTTTTTCTTTTTCGTTGGATTTTCCGCGATTATTCCAGATCGCGATTTCTGATCAGATCTTCGTTTTCGTTTAACTTTTCGCTTGTTTATCGGAATCAGGCGATTCAAGCTCCTAGAGTTTCGTCTCGAAATTCTCTTTCCGTTTAACCTACTCAAACAAGTTTTTGCTACTATAAAATTTGACCTAGATCCAGATTAGTAAACGAAGCTTCTTTCTCTCACCGTTTGACTTTCGTTGCTTCGTTCGATTTGATTCTTTTTGCAAACCGGAGTTCTTAAGTTGAACTTTCTGGTTGGATCTTTATTTGAGTTTTACTTGTGCATTAGATGAGAACTTATTGTTTGCTTGTTTGTTTGCAATAGAGTACCCGGAGTGCGCCGCTTGCTACTTCGAATCTCTAGGTTTCGCGGATCATCAGCAAGGCAAGTAACACTTTGATCATACTTTTCCATACCCAGTTTTATTGCATTAGATCAATCCTCAAACATTGCATGGTTAGGATCAAATTAAATTGTGGGTATTGGGAAGTAGATGAGGTAGTACCTATCACCTGTTTTATTATCAAACCCTTGGGAGTTACTTCTACGTTTGCTTATATTGCCATGCTATGCTTGTAGACGTGGATTGGGTTTGAGAGATATTCACGACAGATGTGAGATTATTAACTAATGGTTTACTTAAGGTGGCAACTAAAACTCACATCTGGGTGGATTGAGGCACCTGGAGAACCCAGTGTTGCCTGTATTTTTGGATATCCCGGAGTACCCGTGTGATCATCCTATGGACCGCCACCCAGGCTCAAAGGGATCATGAGATTATTCATGCTAGAAACTTCCGTGTGCAGCCACAAGCTATTATGGGCTCTAGCATAGTTGATTAATTTGTGTGAGCTCTTGAAGAGGTAGACTAGCAGATGTAGGGGATGTAGGTGGTACTGTCTACCCAGAGTAGAGAGTTAACGCTTCTGAAAGACTGTGTCTCGGTCATCCGTTTCTCAAACATCATGTAGTGCGAGAATCAAGCGGAGGCAATCGAGTCTTGTGGGGAAAAGTGCACAAACCTCTGCAGACTGTACAACTAATCATGGTTAGCCGTGTCCCTGGTTATGGACATCTTGAGTATCTAGTACCTGGATTATCATGTGAATCTCATCACCATGTTACTTTAATTAATTTTGTTGGGTTAATGATGATACTTAATTGGGATTGAGTTGGAGGTACCTTCTCAATGTTTCACAACCACCATGATAGTTAAATAAAATTTATTCCTTTGCAGTAGGGAAAAATTGGCTTTTCACAAAAACTGTAACCATAGAGCTTTCCACCAGCCATATATGCATGTAGTATAGCCTTATTATGTTCATTATTCTCTATGTGTTACATTGCCAGCATATTCCATGTGCTGACCCGTTTTCGGGCTGCAACATTTTATGTTGCAGACTTATCAGACGACGAGTAAGGTGCCTTAGGTCGTGGTCCTATACTCAGTGATGCCGTTGGAGTTGATCGACTCACTTATCTTCCAAGTCTTCCGCTGTTATCGTATTTAGATGGCCTTAAGCCATATTTATCATACTTATTCTCTTTTGAGATATTCGTTGTAATAAGTGTGTGATTGCTACTCTGTTATAAATCCTCCATTTCTACTGTGCGTGTCAGCATTAATGATCCAGGGATGACACTGGTGCGCAGCAGCACAGACTGTTTGAGGTCTGGTCGCTACATCGAGATCGGAGACCATGTCTACCTCCGCGTCTCTCCAATGAAAGGCACTCGTCGCTTCTGTATCAAAGGGAAGCTTTCCCCTAGATACGTGGGTCCTTTCAAGATCATTGGCAAAAGAGGCGACCTCGCCTATCAACTTGAGCTTCCCTCCAACTTCGCGAACGTGCACGATGTGTTCCACGTGTCACAGCTTCGCAAGTGCTTCAAGACGCCTGAGCGCACCATCAACTTCGAAGAGATTGACCTCCAAGAAGATCTGTCTTATCATGAGCACCCCGTTGCTATTCTTGAAGAAACTAAGCGCAAGACTCGCAACCAGTCAATCAAATTCCTTAAAGTGAAGTGGTCGCACCATTCCGACCGAGAAGCCACCTGGGAACGCGAGGACCACCTCCGTTCCGAATATCCGGAGTTCTTTTAGTCCTAGATCTCGGGATGAGATCCTCTCGTAGTGGTGGAGTGTTGTAACACCCCGGATGTAACATTCCATGTTTGTAACTCCAACTCTTGCCATTTTCGGCTATGTGTTATGATATTCCCTCCGTAGTCGGGTTTTGTCTTTCGTTTTGCATTTTGTTCATGTCATGCATCTCATATCATGTCATCATGCGCATCTCATTTGCATACGTGTTCATCTCATGCATCCGAACATTTTCCCCGTTGTCCGTTTTGCAATCCGACACTCCCACATGCACCGGCGCACCCCTCTTGTTTCTTCTCATGAGCGGGTGTTAAACGTTCTCGGAATGGACCGAGGTTTGTCAAGTGGCCTTGGTACACCACCGGTAGACCACCTGTCAAGTTTCGTTCCATTTGGAGGTCGTTTGACGCTCCAACGGTTAACCGGGTAACCGCAAAGTCCTTTTGTGTGTTGCAGCCCAACACCCCTCCAAAACAGCCCAATAACTCATCTAAGTCACCTCCATGCTCTCGGGCGTTCGATCACGATCGTGTGGGCGAAAACCGTGCCTCATTTGGACTCAACTAGCTCCCTATGCCTATATAAACACCTCCCCCTCCAAAATTTCGGGTCCAAACCCTAGTCTTCCCTTCTCTCGCGCCGCCGGACACGTCCGGCCCGATCCGGACAAAACGCCGCCACCGCCCCGAGCCAATGGGCATGCGCCACGTCGCCCTGCCCGCTCCCCACCGCCGCAGGCCCGCCGAGACTGATCGGGCCCTCCAGGCCCGCGCGCCCGAGCCAGCGCGCCTCCCGCGCCCCGCGTGGCTCCCGCCGCCACCCGTCGTCTCCGCTCCTCCGCGGCCGCGGCCGCGTCCGCCGTCCGCCGCCGACAGCCGCCACCTCGCCTGTCGTGGAATAGTCACGGCAGATGTCCTCGTGCAAGGGCTTAGTCGTGGAGCCATCGCAACTAGGAAGCTTAAAGGAGTTAAACGGGACAAAGGACACAAGGATTATACTGGTTCGGCCCCTTAAGGTGAAGGTAAAAGCCTACTCCAGTTGAGGTGGAATTACTTAGGGTTTCGATGACCAGGGAGCTAAACCGCTATGCCTGGCTATCGATCTGATCTTACTTGTCCTGAACCGCCGCTGGGTCGTCCCTTTATATAGAGAAGTGAACGCCCAACGGCTCTCAGAGTCCCGGCCGGCTTATAAATAGTGTCCGGCTCGGACTCTTAACTATTCTTGCGTTACACTACAAGTCATGCCTTAACGGCGGTTTATCACTACAGGCCTTAAGCTGCATCTAGGCCTTAGGCCCATTACTGAACCGCCATCCTCAAGCTTGATATTGGGCTTCATGGGATGATCGTCATGACATAACCCGGCCCCTCCTAGGCGGGTGACTCCAGTAGTTATATCCCCAACATTAGGCCCCACATTGATTTGAACCGGTTCATGTCAATCTCCAATACCTTAATAAAAAATCTTCTGGCTTCTGTCTGCGCAAAGGCTATAACCCGCCATGACGTCATCTTCCGGATTCTTTGTAACCCGCCGTGACGTCATCCGCCATTAATGCACGTTCTGCCCAACGTATCTCAACGGATCCTTATCTTAATAACTGTTCCAAAAATCGAGGCGTCTCCGCAGCTGGATAACCATGTCTTCAGCCTCCTCGTTTCTCGCACCCATTCATCAGCCTTCCCTTATAAGTAGGCCCGGCCCTCAGGTCTTCGTCATTCTTCCTTTTCCATCGTCTTCCTCCTCTCGACACCTCAGAGCCCGAGCTCCGCCGCGGCCGCCGCGCATCCCGTCTGCACCAACCAAGGCTGCTGCATCGACATGTCTTGACCAGAGAACCGCGGCGCACCTCCGCTGCTCATCAACACCAGTAAGTCCTCGCCGTCCCGTATACTAGATCCGCATTAGGGTTCACGAGTTCTTCTGTGTTCTTCGTGGTTCCTCGCGATTCCTTCACAGTTCTTCCACAACGGCCTCCTTTGATCTAAGAATAGTGCATAACTTCGGCGGTAGTCGTTTCACGCCCATTTTCAATACTAGCAGATCCCTTTTGCTTGCAAAAAGACCTCATTTAGAGCATATGAACTTCTCTGTATTAGTTTTTAGGTCTTGAAATTTTTCTTTTCTGGACGATTGTTTGATCCAAAATAATCCCCGCAATCTGTGAAACTTGTTTGTGCAACACTTTGGCAAAAACTGCATCTGTTAGCCATGGCGGCTCATATCGCCGGCTTAAAAGAGGCCATGCTTTGTGAAATTTCTGGATCATTCATAATAGAGTTAAATAACTTAATTTCTCATGATATCCAAGGCGGCTTAAATAACCTGACACAATTAGCCATATATCATTAGGCCCTTTCATAAGCCGCCATCTTGAATACTGAACTGAAACTTTCCTCCGGCTTAAATTTGAACCGGAAATTTTATTTGGTCATAGGCTTCCATCTTTCACAATGCCGCCTAAAGCTCGCAAAACACCCATCACATGCAACTGGGTTAGATCCAACGTCACTGACAGCATCTTAGCTGATTTCGTGAAAACGGGTTACCTGCCAAAGAAAGAGGTCATGTCCTATCGTGCTCCTGACCCGTCAAAAGAGAGGCCTCAACCCAAGGATGGGGAAGTTGTCATATTTACTGATCACATGAACCGGGGCTTTGCTCCTCTCGGCTCAAAATTCTTCAGAGATGTCCTGCACTTTTTTGATCTGCGACCTCAAGACATTGGACCCAATTCTGTGTCAAACATCTGCAACTTCCAAGTGTTCTGTGAGGTGTACCTCGGAGAAGAACCCAGCTTGCTACTCTTTAGGGAGTTATTTTATTTGAACCGCCAGAATGAATGTGCCAACGGGCCCAGCTTGGAGCTCGGTGGAATCTCAATCCAACGACGGAGAGATTGTCTCTTCCCTTATGCTGAGCCGCCAAGCCACCCAAAAGATTGGAACCAGACATGGTTCTACTGCCAAGACACTTCTCCGGCTGACGAGAACCCTCTGCCCGGCTTTCGCGCCCTGCGTCTGGAGTCAAATCACCCCTTGCCAGACAAATTATCTCAAGCTGAACGTCAACCACTTACTCCCACCATCAACAAAATCAAAGCTCTTCTGGGGAACGGCCTAAATGGCATTGATCTGGTCCGGGTCTGGATTGCCTGGCGGGTGATTCCTTTAAGCCGCCGCCCCGGCTTGATGTGTGATTACACGGGCCAGAAGGACGATCCTCTTCGGCACAGTCCAGACGACTTACCTGAGGACGTCATTGATGATACAACTAAGTCTCTTCTGAACGAGAGCCTGGCAGATTGCGGAGAGTGGGCTTAAGCCCTTTCTGCAAGGCTAACCCGGCTCCAGCGGTAAACCATTGACCTGAATACTTCACCTTCCATTTTAACGATTTTGTGTTAACTTACTAACCTTTGTTGTATTTTACAGGCTAATGATAAATTCTGGAAGGTCAAGTATGACCACGAAGCTGCCAAGAAAGCCCAAAAAGTTAAGAAAGCCGTCAGGAAAACCGCTCCCCGTAAGAAGGGGAATAAACCTAGCGCCTCAGACCTGCTTCATCTGGAAGACGCCTCCGAGTCAGAGGTAGCTCTTGACTCTTTAGGCTCCTTTTTTAACCATCTTATTGACATGGATTATCAGCAGGAGGACACCGGAACGAGTCATGAAGTGAATGAAGAGGTAACTATAATTTCCTCCGACTCCGAGCCTTTGCCGAGACGGAAAGTCCGAAGAGTAACCCGGAAAGTAAGATTTTCACATCCTTTAGCTTATCAGGATCCTCAATTTCTTTTGAAGCGACAGATTTATGAGAGTCGGAGGCAGCCCCGGACCATCAAAGATGCAGACCTCTCCTCCAGCTTACCCGAAGCATCAAGGAAGCGCCGGACTGAGGTTATCTCCGACTTATATTCTTTATATCCTTTGGCGGGCGTCCCTCATCAACCACTCAATTCTTCTGACTCAAACTACCAGGGAACTTCGCCTTCCTCTGGCGACTCAATGCAGTCCAGCTTGCCGGCTTTCAAAACCGCTCCCGGGTAATGATGATCAGTTGATTTTGTACTTATCTTACTCATGTTTTTGCACCAACCCTTTGACTTGCAGTGTACAAGTGAAGCCCAGCAAGAGGGCGAAGAAAAATAAGCCGGCCGAAGAGCCGGTCCTGGCTGAGCCGGAACTCAGAACGGCTGCTCCTAATGCCTCTGCTGATGAGTCGCCGGCTGTTCCATCTCCTGATGCCACCGCTGCTCCAACTGTTGAACAAGCTATGGAAGGTTTTGAGAACCCGGAGATCCCCAGCCCGGCTCATCCAGATGATCCGGACGTTGAGATCACCCGGATTGAGTTTGTCGAACCGGGACGACCTACCGTGCTGGCCAAGTGCTCTGCCAAGGAAGAACTTCTGGAGCGCCGCCGGGCCAAGTTGAACATCACTGATTATGCTCATCTGAGCATTGAAGATATTGTCTCTGGCTATGTAAATCAAGTGCACAACAACCGGGATCTGGAGATTGACATGGTGAAACAAATACAGCAAAAATCTGAGATATAACTCTCTTTCGTACTCCATAGTTATACTTACCATGCCAGCCCCCAAGTCTATTACTTATGATAAAATATGTTGTAGACTTAATACCGGCTTAGTAATCACTGCAAGAAAACTGGCTTACCTGGTAGCATCAAGGTCCGGTTTAATCAGCATATCTGAATCGGTCCTTACCTTGTTTTAATCAAGTAGTTGAACAGCAATATGCATTAGCCCCCAAGTGCCAAGTACCTTTGTTTGCAAAGTACTTGGGACTTATTTGCATGAACCGCCACTGTAAATAAAGCTCTCCAGCATACATTAGCCCCCAAGTGCCAAGTGTCTTTGCTTGCAAAGTGCTTGGGACTTAATGTTGCATTATAATCACCCTAACTGTGACCCGGAATTTATACAGGCCGCCGTCAAGCAATTTGAATCGAAGATCTCTGATTTAAAGAACCGCCTGAAGACTCAAGAAAATGAAACCCAAAAGGCCAACTCCAAGTTTGAATTCAGTGTATCTGCTCAAGAGAAACTGAAGAAGAAATTTGAAGCAGAGAGAAAAGCCTGGGCGGATGAAAAGACGGCTTTCCTCAGCCGGGCCGAACAAGCGGAGGCCACTCTTGCCGAAACAGCCGCCGAGCTATCCAGCTTAAAACACCATGTTTCTCAGATGGTCTCCGCAATCTTTGGTAAGCTACTCTATAAGTGTTTAGCTAGTTTACATCTTTTCCAAAGAACATCTCAATTGTCATCAGCTTACCTGTCTTTGCAATGAAGGCCCTAGGAGCTCCAATCTTAATCAAAATGTGCTGACAAAATTGAAGGCGGTTTATACCTTGGTAGAGCAACTTTACACCGGGTCACAACGTGCCTTAGCCGTTGTGGCTCTATCAAATGAAGTTCCCACTCACCTGGCGGATGTACTCAGGCGGCTTGCCGTACTTCCTCAACGCTTCCAAGAGTTGAGACGGGCTTCTGCAAGAGCCGAAGCTATAGCCGCTCTGAGCTGGGCCAAGGCGTTTCTACCGGAGCTAGACCAGGCTGACATCGCCCTTGGGTATCCCAGCTTGAAGGAAGACGGCACTCCCTTTGACCAGAAGGACTTCGCCGCTTGTGTGAAGAGCGTACGCCCTGTGGCCACTTTGATTGGCAATGACACAGATCTTACCAAATATCAACCGGGCTATGACGCGGAGAATCAGAGAATCCCAACACCATGCTATGAAGCAGTCAGCCTGATTCCTCCAACTCGTAAGCATACCTTCGCCCCTGAAGTTGACCCGGCCGGGTTAATTGATGATGAGGCTCAATTTGAAGCCTTGAGTGGCATTGACTGGAAATCATCAACCTTCCAGGTCATGGAAACAGCCGGAGGAGCGGAGAGGGATGACCCGGAAACCTCAGGCCAACAAAGCCCTTGATCTCGCAGGCGGCTCATGTTATGTCTTAAAAGACGATGCCTCACCTTTTGGACTCGGGGAGTCATGTAATAGAGTAGGACAAACACTTAATTTTGTTGTGCCATCGCGCACGTGTGTAGCGCTCAACATTGTTTAAGCTGCCCTTTTATATTCTTCCGGGTTATGCTTGATCCTCTGTTTTCCTTATGTTTAAAGAGTTGTCTTTAATTGTCCTGCATAGAAAAACAAATCACAAGTCCCTTGGCGGCTTACCGCATGGAGAGTCATACACTTTACATATAACCCGGAATCATAACAAACCGGTTCTCCGTTATATCCTTGAGACAACCATAACAACATACCTGTGATCCTTCAAGTACACCTCCGGTTTATGTGATCCGAATAATGACTAAAAAAACCCCTATGTAACATGATGCTTATCATGTGTGATCAACTTTATTGACCAAAGTTAAGCCGGTGGAGTAGAAACCACCCTTGAACACTTTAGATATAATCAAAAGAACTTGTTTGCAACAAAGAGACTTCAAAAATTTGGAGGCTTCTGATTCGAATACGACCAGAGAACCGTCCCAAAGGGGTTAAGCTAAGATTTGAATACGATCATATAGCCCCCAGTGGCTTTGGTGTTGCCGATCAAGAGGGTACCGACAGCTATGTTCTCTTTGGTTCGAATACGACCTATGTTTAAACAGGAAACCCCCAAATGACCTTGAAAGTTGTTTAACGACACTGATTCGAATACGATCCACGTCGGTTCCCAAAGGGGGTTGAGCTATGATTCAAATATGATCAAGAAACTCCCCAGTGAGCTCGGCAATATGCCAATCAAGTGGGTATCGACAGCTATGTTCTCTTTGGTTCGAATACGACCTATGTTTGAACAGGAAGCCCCCAAGTGATCATATATTTAACGGCTAGATTCGAATACGATCATAAGCCGGATCAGCCTCCAAGTGATCATGTGATATCATAATGAAAATAACAATGACACATTTACCTTTGAAGAGGAAAAAGGACAGAGGTCCTGCTTTATTATTCATCATAATATATACGTGGCTATAGAAATATGTACATTACGAGAGCCGGTGGCTCAGGTGTAATAAGGCCGAAGCTGAGCTATATTCCACGGCCGGCGGGTCTCCTCCTCCGACTTACGTGAATCTTTGTGCTCTCGAATATCGATGAGGTAATATGACCCCTTGTGCAAGTTCTTGCTGACCACAAAGGGCCCTTCCCTAGGTGGGGATAACTTATGTGCATCTGTTTGATCCTGGATGAGCCGGAGCACCAAATCACCTTCCTGAAAGGTCCTGGACTTAACCCGGCAGTTGTGATAGCGGCACAAGTCTTGTTGGTAAATCGCCGAGCGAGCTGCTGCTACGTCACGTTGTTCGTCCAACAAGTCAAGAGCATCTTGACGCGCTTGCTCATTGTCCGCCTCGACATAAGCCGCCACTCGAGGCGAGTTGTGGCGGATGTCGCTAGGGAGAACCGCCTCAGCTCCGTAGACCATGAAGAAAGGCGTGTAACCCGTAGACCTGTTAGGAGTAGTATTGATGCTCCATAACAAAGAGGGTAACTCCTCCACCCAGCAACCCGGCGTCCGTTGTAAAGGGACCAAAAGCCGGGGCTTGATGCCTTTCAAGATTTCCTGATTGGCTCTCTCAGCTTGACCATTGGATTGGGGGTGAGCTACTGATGAAACATCAAGCCGAATATGCTCTCGTTGGCAAAAAAATTCCATGGCGCCTTTAGATAGATTGGTACCATTGTCAGTTATAATGCTGTGTGGAAAACCAAAGCGAAATATCACCTTTTTCATGAACTGAACCGCCGTGGCTGCGTCACACTTACTAACTGGCTCTGCCTCAACCCACTTTGTGAACTTGTCCACCGCCACCAAGAGGTGGGTCTTCTTATCCTTGGACCTTTTGAAAGGCCCAACCATATCAAGCCGCCAGACTGCAAACGGCCAAGTGATTGGAATCATCCTCAACTCTTGAGCCGGCACCTGAGCACGTCTTGAGAACTTCTGACAACCATCACCTTTACTGACTAAGTCCTCTGCGTCAGCGTGAGCCGTCAGCCAATAAAAACCATGACGAAAAGCCTTCGCCACAAGGGATTTCGAGCCGGCATGATGGCCACAATCCCCCTTGTGAACCTCTCGTAAAATTTCTTGACCCTCCTCAGGGGAAATACAACGCTGAAAAGCCCCAGTAACACTGCGATGATGCAGCTCGCCGTTGATAATTATCATTGACTTAGACCACCGGGTTATCTGTCTGGCCAAAGTTTCATCCTCAGGCAAGTCTCCCCGGGTCATGTAAGCCAAGTATGGCACTGTCCAATCTGGGATAACGTGAAGAGCCGCCACCAACTGTGCTTCTGGGTCAGGAATAGCCAAGTCTTCCTCTGTAGGCAACTTGACATAAGGGTTATGCAGAATATCCAAGAAAGTATTAGGCGGCACCGGCTTACGCTGAGAGCCCAGCCGGCTTAAGGCATCAGCCGCTTCGTTCTTTCAGCGGTCAATGTGCTCCACTTGATAACCCTGAAAATGCCCGGCGATGGCATCAACTTCACGGCGATAAGCCGCCATGAGGGGGTCCTTGGAATCCCACTTGCCTGATACCTGTTGAGCCACCAAATCTGAGTCGCCAAAGCATCTCACCCGGCTTAAGCTCATCTCCTTAGCCATCCGAAGACCATGGAGCAAGGCCTCATACTTAGCTGCATTGTTAGTACAGGGAAACATCAACCGTAGCACATAACGAAATTTGTCACCTCGAGGGGAAGCTAAAACGACTCCAGCCCCCGAGCCCTCCAACTGCCTGGACCCGTCGAAGTGAATAGTCCAGTATGTGTTATCTGGCCTCTCCTCAGGCATTTGCAGTTCTGTCCAGTCGTTGATGAAGTCTACCAATGCTTGAGATTTGATAGCAGTGTGTGGCACATACTTTAAATCATGAGGCCCAAGTTCAATGGCCCACTTAGCAACTCTTCCGGTGGCTTCTCTGTTTTGGATGATATCTCCTAAAGGATCAGAACTAACCACAATGATGGGGTGGCCCTGGAAATAATGCTTAAGCTTCCGGCTTGCCATGAACACCCCATAAACAAGCTTCTGCCAATGTGGATACCGTTGCTTGGACTCAATGAGTACTTCGCTGACATAGTAAACCGGCCGCTGAACCAGATGTTCCTTACCCGCCTCCTTGCGCTCCACCACGACGGCCACACTGACGGCTCGTGTGTTAGCAGCTACATACAACAATAAGGGCTCCTTATCGACAGGAGCAGCAAGGACTGGCGGCTCAGCTAACTGTCTTTTCAAATCCTCAAAAGCAGCATTAGCAACATCACTCCAGACAAAGTCATCTGTTTTCTTCATCATCTGATACAGTGGTATGGCCTTTTCACCCAACCGGCTTATAAATCGACTCAAAGCAGCGATGCGACCCGCCAGACGCTGGACGTCATTTATGCACGCCGGTTTAGCCAGAGAGGTGATTGCCTTGATCTTCTCCGGGTTAGCTTCAATGCCTCAGTGAGAAACCAGAAAACCCAAGAGCTTGCCTGCAGGAACACCAAAAACACACTTGGCCGGGTTAAGCATCATCTTGTAGACCCGGAGATTATCAAAGGTCTCTCTCAGATCATCTATCAAGGTCTCCTTCTCTCTGGATTTGACCACAATATCATCCACATAGGCATGAACGTTGCGCCCAATCTGATTATGAAGACAATTCTGCACGCAACACTGGTAAGTCGCCTGTGCACTCTTGATTCCAAAAGGCATAGACACATAACAGAAAGCTCCAAAGGGAGTAATGAACGCCATCTTCTCCTGGTCCTTAACAGCCATTTTGATCTGATCGTAACCAGAGTACGCATCCAAAAAACTCAAACGCTCAGAACCCGCCATAGCATTAATAATTTGATCAATACGAGGGAGAGCAAAAGGATCAGCCGGACAAGCCTTGTTTAAATCCGTATAATCCACACACATACGCCAGGTGCCGTTCTTTTTTAGTACGAGCACCGGGTTAGCTAACCATTCTGGATGAAAGACTTCCACAATGAACCCGGCCGCCAAGAGCCGAGCTACTTCCTCACCAATGGCCTTCTGCCTCTCCTCATTAAACCGACGGAGAAATTGCCTGACTGGCTTGAATTTTGGGTCAATATTAAGAGTGTGCTCAGCGAGCTCTCTCGGTACACCCGGCATGTCAGAAGGTTTCCATGCAAAGATGTCCCCGTTCTCACGGATGAACTCGATGAGCGCGCCTTCCTATTTAGGATCCAGATTGGCGCTGATGCTAGACTGCTTAGATGAGTCACCTGGAACGAAGTCAACAAGCTTAGTCTCATCGGCCGACTTAAATTTCATTACCGGCTCATGCTCCGTGGTTGGCTTTTTCAGAGATGTCATATCTGCCGGGTCAACATTATCCTTATAAAACTTCAACTCCTCTGTCGCACAAACAGATTGAGCGTAAGCAGCGTCACCTTCCTCGCACTCCAAAGCTATCTTTTGGCTGCCATGAACCATAATGGTCCCATTGTGACCCGGCATCTTGAGCTGCAAATATACATAACACGGCCGTGCCATGAACTTGGCGTAAGCCGGCCGCCCAAATAGAGCATGGTACGGGCTTCTTATTTGACCACCTCAAAAGTCAGTTTTTCCGCCCTGTAGTTGTACTCATCTCCAAAGGCTACTTCCAGCTCGATCTTACCAACTGGATACGCCGACTTACCAGGCACCACACCATGGAAAACAGTGTTGGACTGGTTGAGGTTTTTATCAGTTAATCCCATACGACGGAAGGTCTCATAATAGAGGATGTTGATGCTACTGCCCCCGTCCATGAGCACCTTAGTGAATTTATACCCACCAACCTGAGGAGCCACCACCAAAGCCAGGTGACCCGGATTATCAACCCGGGGAGGGTGATCCTCCCTACTCCATACAATAGGTTGCTCAGACCATCGTAAGTAACGTGGAACCGCCGGCTGAACAGCGTTCACAGCCCTTTTATGAAGCTTCTGGTCTCGCTTGCACAAACTGGTAGTAAACACATGATACTGTCCACTGTTGAGTTGCTTTGGATTGGTCCGATATCCCCCTTGCTACTGCTGTTGATTACCCTGGCCAGATTGCTGGTTGAACCCCCCTTGATTACCTTGAAAATTCTGAAAATTGGAATTTGAACCGCCGCCCGGGCCATGAAAGCCGCCGCCGCCTGAGCCACCGGCCTGCCCATTGTTGCCATTGAAAGTGTTGGAATTTTTGAAAGCTTTCATGATTGCACAGTCTTTCCATAGATGAGTGGCTGGCTTCTCCCTAGAACCGTGCCTTGGACAGGGCTCATTCAACAATTGCTCAAGCGTCGGGCCTGATCCGGCGGATCGGGGAGGTGGTCTCCCCTTATGTCGGTGGTTGTTACCTTGCGCATTGGTGTTGGCCACAAATTCCATACTGCCATCAGCCTTACGTTTATTACTTCCCTGGTTCGTGGGGTTATGCCGAGGGCCCTTGCCGTTGCCATTCTTCTTTCCCTTCGCTGTCTTTTCCTCATCAGACGCGGGATCCTTGGTACTATCAGAGTCGGCGTACTTGACCAGAGCCGCCATCAGCGTACCCATATCGTTGCAATCGCGCTTGAGCCGCCCAAGCTTCATCTTTAGAGGCGCAAAATGACAATTTTGCTCCAACATCAAGACCGCAGAGCCGGCATCCATCTTATCAGACGAATGTATTATCTCTTTGACCCGGCGTACCCAATGGGTTGTAGACTCGCCTTCTTTTTTGTTTGCAGTTAGTCAAATCCGCAATCGACATTGATTGCCTACATGTATCTTTGAAGTTTTGGATGAACCGGGATTTTAGCTCTGCCCGTGACCCGATGGAATTGGGCGGCAGTCCCTTCAACCAAGTGCGGGCAGTCCCATCCAACATCATGGTGAAGTATTTGGCCATTGCCGCTTCGCTGACCTCCAGCAACTCCATAGCCATCTCGTAGCTCTCAACCCATGCTCCGGGCTATAAATCAGCCGTGTAATTAGGTACCTTCCTAGGTCCTTTGAAATCCTTGGGCAGACGTTCGTTACAGAGAGCCGGCACCAGGCAAGGGACGCCTCTGGCTCTTGTAGCCATGCCTGCCTCAATAGAAGCCGTCGGATAAACCGGAAAAGGCTGGTAAGCCGTCATCTGAGCCGCCTGCTCAGCTTCCTGACGCGCTCTGTCTTGATCTACTGCATTAAAGGCTCCATTATGTGTCGGGCCATGCCCCCCAGGAAAGTCATGGCGCCGGACGTTGCTTCAGCCGGTCGCCGACGCCATGTGTCTACTATAACTCAGACTCCGGTTTTGACGAATTGCCTGTCGAGGGGTTGAATGAATCATGTCCCGGCTTTGACGAATTGCCAAAGCCGTCTGAAGAAGTTCTCTGACCCTGCGGGTTTCGACCGCCGTTGGGGAGTCACCCTCAACCGGAAGAGCCGCCAGTCGCGCTGCTGCAGTGATCATCTTTTCCAACGGGTTAGAATAATGACCCGGTGGTGTTGGCACATATGGAGGCGGTGCAGTATTCACACGGGGAGGCCCCATCACTGGTGGCTGAACCAGCATTCCCACCTCGGGTGCCGTGATCTGATTTATCTCTGGCGGGTTGCTAGGCCCTGCACCGGGTGTGTTGAAGAGGTTGCGAGGATCATAAACCGGAGGGAGCCGAGATTGAGCCTTCTGATACCTCCTTCTCAGGATCTCATTGGATGCGTTCTGATCCATCGTGAGCCGGAAAGACTGCGCCTGAATAAACTGAGCCTGGGCGTCCAGAGCCGCCCGCTCTGCAGCCATCCTAACTCCTTCCGCTGCCAGGTCTTCCTTGGCCTGCTCTATGTCCAATTTTAGTTGTGCCACTTTTGCATCATGTTGAGCTCGATCCGCCGGGACGACTGTGACAGTTAACAGGGCCGTCATCTTATCTGTGAGATCCATTAGCACCTGAGCCGGCGAGTGCACAGGGCCCCCTGCCCCAGCGGCGAGGTTTTGAACAGGTTGTGTGCCAGCCATGAAGATTCCAACCCGGCTTGGCGGCTCAAAGGGGTCCGGAATACTGTCTCCATCGGAACAACCCTTGAGCCTGCCATCTTGAAGTTGATATAACGAGTTGGTCTCATATGTGGACGACTCGCCGTCAGAGCGGGCGACCGTCTCATCGCCAGATCCAGATCCTTCAGAGAGTCCTCCATGGACGCATCCCACGAAAGCACGCTTCAAGGCAGGCAGAGTCCGGGCGGGTCTCGCATGCTGAGCCGTCTCGACGAGGTTGGTGCAGAGGTCCGGCTCAGGGCCCGGCTCGCCAATCTTGCCAATGAAAACGTGGATTCCGCCGAAGGGGACCCTGTACCCGTACTCGATTGAGCCGGCGTCGGGGCCCCAGCCTGCATCGTCGATGTAGAGCTTGCCGCGACGACTCTTGGTCATCCGGCCCACAGCATATCCCTTGAGCCCTTCGAAGCTGCCCTTCAAGAACTCAAATCCACCATGCGCTGGCCCCACGGTGGGCGCCAACTGTCGTGGAATAGTCACGGCAGATGTCCTCGTGCAAGGACTTAGTCGTGGAGCCATCGCAACTAGGAAGCTTAAAGGGGTTAAACGGGACAAAGGACACGAGGATTATACTGGTTCGGCCCCTTACGGTGAAGGTAAAAGCCTACTCCAGTTGAGGTGGAATTACTTAGGGTTTCGATGACCAGGGAGCTAAACCGCTATGCCTGGCTATCGATCTGATCTTACTTGTCCTGAACCGCCGCTGGGTCGTCCCTTTATATAGAGAGGTTAACGCCCAGCCGCTCTCAGAGTCCCGGCCAGCTTATAAACAGTGTCCGGCTCGGACTCTTAACTATTCTTGCCTTACACTACAAGTCATGCCTTAACGGCGGTTTATCACTACGGGCCTTAAGCTGCCTCTAGGCCTTAGGCCCATTACTGAACCGCCATCCTCAAGCTTGATATTGGGCTTCATGGGATGATCATCATGACATAACCTGGCCCCTCCTGGGCGAGTGACTCCAGTAGTTATATCTCCAACATTAGGCCCCAGATTGATTTGAACCGGTTCATGTCAATCTTCAATACCTTAATAAAAAATCTTCTGGCTTCTGTCTGCGCAAAGGCTATAACCCGCCATGATGTCATCTTCCGGATTCTTTGTAACCCGCCGTGACGTCATCCGCCATTAATTCACGTGTCACAGCTTCGCAAGTGCTTCAAGACGCCTGAGCGCACCATCAACTTCGAAGAGATTGACCTCCAAGAAGATCTGTCTTATCATGAGCACCCCGTTGCTATTCTTGAAGAAACTGAGCGCAAGACTCGCAACAAGTCAATCAAATTCCTTAAAGTGAAGTGGTCGCACCATTCCGACCGAGAAGCCACCTGGGAACACGAGGACCACCTCCGTTCTGAATATCCGGAGTTCTTTTAGTCCTAGATCTCGGGACGAGATCCTCTCGTAGTGGTGGAGTGTTGTAACACCCCGGATGTAACTTTCCATATTTGTACCTCCAACTCGTGCCATTTTCGGCTATGTGTTATGATATTCCCTCCGTGGTCGGGTTTTGTCTTTCGTTTTGCATTTTGTTCATGTCATGCATCTCATATCATGTCATCATGCGCATCTCATTTGCATACGTGTTCGTCTCATGCATCCGAGCATTTTCCCCGTTGTCCGTTTTGCAATCCGACACTCCCACATGCACCGGTGCACCCCTCTTGTTTCTTTTCGTGAGCGGGTGTTAAACGTTCTCGGAATGGACCGAGGTTTGTCAAGTGGCCTTGGTACACCACCGGTAGACCACCTGTCAAGTTTCGTTCCATTTGGAGGTCGTTTGACGCTCCAACGGTTAACCGGGTAACCGCAAAGTCCTTTTGTGTGTTGCAGCCCAACACCCCTCCAAATCAGCCCAATAACCCATCTAAGTCTACTCCATGCTCTCGGGCGTTCGATCACGATCGTGTGGGCGAAAACGTGCCTCATTTGGACTCTCCTAGCTCCCTATGCCTATATAAACACCTCCCCCTCCGAAATTTCGGGTCCAAACCCTAGTCTTCCCTTCCCTCACGCCGCCGGACACGTCCGGCCCGAGCCGGACGAAACGCCACCGCCGCCTCGAGCCAACGGGCACGCGCCACGTCGCCCTGCCCGCTCCCCGCCGCCGCAGGCCCGCCGAGACTGATCGGGCCCTCCCGGCCCGCGCGCCCGAGCCGGCGCGCCTCCCGCGCCCCGCGTGGCTCCCGCCGCCGCCCGCCGTCTCCGCTCCTCCGCGGCCGCATCCGCCGTTCGCCGCCGACCGCCGCCACCTCGCCCGTGCCGCGCCTCGCCGCCCCGGTCACCGGGACCCGCGCGCCCCGCGCCGGCGTGCCCCGACACCGCGCCTCGCCGCCTACTCCGGTCTCCTCCCTCTCCGCCCGACCTCCATCCGCGTCTCCCTCTCCTCCGGCCACTTCTCCGACGGACATCCGGCGAGATCCGCCGCCGCCTCGGTTCGCGTGCCAGATCCAAAGAGAGGTTGACCCCGATTTTTCCTCCAAGTCCCGAAGTATTTTCACATTATGTGCTCATGTTCATCGCATCATATCTCATTACATACGGCTCCGTTTTGCGTGCATGATATATCGAAATGTTTGCCTCGAGATGCTCTTCATTTATGTTTCATTGTGCCATGTTCATTTGAGTCCATCTTGATGCCCAAATCTCTGGTGCAAGTGTGCTATATGCTGTTAACTGCTGTTACTTATCAGAACTTGAGGTTTTGTTTTTTTGTTGCATTTGATGTGTGCATCTTATGGGCATGAGCTCTACAGGTGTCTTGATCTATGCCATGCCATCTTTACAGAGGTGTATGCCATGTATGTTTTTGATCTATGTGGTGACTAGCACAAGCATGCAAACTAGGCTTCGTGATATTTCTGTTTCCAGGGACTTTGAATTTTGCAGTTATTTTGTTGCCATGTATCCATGTGTCTACAGTGAGATCCATGCTTCTTTTGGGCATGTTCAGTAAGGATGTTTTGTAGATATAGTTGTGCTCTATCCATCCATGCCCATGTTTGCAATTATGGAGTGCCCTAGCATGTCTCAATCTGGCTCTACTTTTGCTATAAAATATTTCTGGCTGAATGTTAACATGATATTCAATTTTGCCAAGGTTGTTGTGGTTGATCCATACATGCTATGTATTTTCTCTTGCCATGTATATCTTCATAAACATGCCATCTTGCTGTAGGTATGCTTGTTTTGTCATGCATTACTTTGTGGTGAGTGCATCAAGCTCACCAAGATGCTTTCATACTACTGTTTCTGCCATGCTCTGTTTTCTGCAAAGTCTGAAACCTGTTAACGAAACTTGCTATGTTTACATGGTTGTCATCATATCTTCTGATCCTTTTTGGCTCATAGTCAGTAAGGGACTTTTGTTCTATGCATTTATTAGATTCATGTCATGCCTTTCTTTGCTATGTTAAGTTCTTGTAGCATGTGTTTTTCTTGCTCTGCTCATTGCTACCTGATGCTGTTTATGCCATGTCCAGTAATTTCACCAAGTCTGTGAACCTGATATCTTTTGCACTTTTGCCATGCTTGTTTGAACCAGTTATTTTGTGATCTAGCCGTAGCTCAATGTTCATCTTTTGTCGAGCATCTCCTGTATATTACTGCCATATGCTTTGTTGCTATGTTGGGGTGTTGTAGCATAGTTACTTGAGGTATTCTAAGTGCTATCATGCTGTTAATCACAGGATCGTGTCATTCTTGTTTTGCTTGCCATTTGCAAACCGTGCATCCGTTTCCGGTGATCTTTATATCGATTTCGACTGAAATCATCTCATCTTTCCAGTGGCATACTTGGTTTGCCAAGTTACTGCCTTGTTCATTATTTTCCTTCCGGAGCACGCATATGCATCGCATACCACATCTCGCATATCATGCATGTTTTGCATCATGTTGCTTGTGCATTTCCCGTGATTGATTGTGGTTCCTTTGCTTGTGTTCTTGCTGTGGGTAGAGCCGGGAGGCGAGTTCGTGAACGAGGAACCTGTTGAGTACGCTTACGAGGATCAAGCTTTCGACAACTCTGAGAACCTTGCAGGCAAGATGACCATACCCTCGAAATCACTTCTATCTTTGCTTTGCTAGTTGTTCGTTCTATTGCTATGCTGCGCTACCTACCACTTGCTATATCATGCCTCCCATATTGCCATGTCAAGCCTCTAACCATCCTTTCCTAGCAAACCGTTGTTTGGCTAAGTTACCGCTTTTGCTCAGCCCTTCTTATAGCGTTGCTAGTTGCAGGTGAAGTTGAAGTTGGTTCCATGTTGGAACATGGATATTTTGGAATATCACAATATCTCTTATTTAATTAATGAATCTATATATTTGGTAAAGGGTGGAAGGCTCGGCCTTATGCCTGGTGTTTTGTTCCACTCTTGCCGCCCTAGTTTCCGTCATACCGGTATTATGTTCCTTGAGTTTGCGTTCCTTACGCGGTTGGGTGATTTATGGGACCCCCTTGATAGTTCGCCTTGAATAAAACTCCTCCAGCAAGGCCCAACCTTGGTTTTACCATTTTCCACCTAAGCCTTTTTCCCTTGGGTTTTTCTTGAGCCCGAGGGTCATCTTTATTTAAACCCCCGGGCCAGTGTTCCTCTGAGTGCGAGTCCAAACTAGAGCCACTTGCAGCGCCACCTTGGGGAAACTCGAGGGCTGGTTTTAGTTGTACGTAGTGTTCATCCGGTGTGCCCTGAGAACGAGATATGTGCAGCTCCTATCGGGATTTGTCGGCACATCGGGCGGCTTTGCTGGACTTGTTTTACCATTGTCGAAATGTCTTGTAAACCGGGATTCCAAGACTGATCGGGCCTTCCCGGGAGAAAATTTATCCTTCGTGACCATGAGAGCTTATAATGGGCTAAGTTGGGACACCCCTGCAGGGTATTATCTTTCGAAAGTCGTGCCCGCGGTTATGAGGAAGATGGGAATTTGTTAATGTCCGGTTATAGAGAACTTGACACTTGACTTAATTAAAATACATCAACCGTGTGTGTAGCCGTGATGGTCTCTTTTTGGCGGAGTCCGGGAAGTGAACACGGTTTGAGTTATGCATGAACGTAAGTAGTTTCAGGATCACTTCTTGATCATTTCTAGCTTCGCGACCGTTGCGTTGCTTCTCTTCTCGCTCTCATTTGCGTATGTTAGCCACCATATATGCTTAGTGCCTGCTGCAGCTCCACCTCATTACACCATCCTTTCCTATAAGCTTAAATAGTCTTGATCTCGCGGGTGTGAGATTGCTGAGTCCTCGTGACTCACGGATTCTACCAAAACAGTTGCACTTGCCGACGATGCCAGTGCAGATGACGCAACCGAACTCAAGTGGGAGTTCGACGAGGAACGAGGTTGTTACTATGTTTCTTTTCCTGATTATCAGTAGTGGAGCCCAGTTGGGACGATCGGGGATCTAGCATTTGGGGTTATCTTATTTTCATTTGGTTTTGACCGTAGTCGGTCTATGTGTGGATTTTGGATGATGTATGAATTTATTTATGTATTGTGTGAAGTGGCGATTGTAAGCCAACTCTCGTTATCCCATTCTTGTTCATTACATGGGATTATGTGAAGATGACCCTTCTTGCGACAATACCTACAATGCGGTTATGCCTCTAAGTCGTGCCTCGACACGTGGGAGATATAGCCGCATCGTGGGCATTACAGTGACCTTGCGGTTTATAATGGATGTAGTCCTACATTTTGATCTTCCATCATATATGAACATTTTACTCGACCCTATGAACATATATATTGTCGTCTACCATATGGACTAAATTTGAATCAATTTTCCTTATTTCAATACGATTGTTGTCAAGTTATACAATCATTTAAATAATATCTTGATAACAAAAAACATGCATATAGCAATAATCAAATTTTACTATAAACTACATGTGACATACGATCTCCAAGTCAATTATTTGTATCCTTTTTATGTTGAATTCAAATCAGAGTACATTAGTCTAGGTGGCGAGATGTTCGGGATAATCTAAACCCTATTTTCATATGTATATAATTCTTGGCTGAATTGGGACAAGTTTTGGTATAAGCTTCTTGCAAAACCGGAGATTCTCTCAATAAGCCTCGTGATTCCGAGAGGGAACGTGTCACCTTTGTGTGCGAAATGATATACGCTGCCTCCCCCCAGATTTTCTTTACAGAGGCAACATAGAACAATATGAGTGCCCTGTTAAATTTTGGAATTATTCCGGGTTCGTTTGGCCTTTTGTATACATTAATTGAGTTTCTGGACATTTAATGTGCATAATCCAAATTTGAACTGCAAGCACATGTTCCGGTGCACCGAAGTTGGTTGAAAAATCACATGTGTGTCTTGGGTGAATTTCTAGGTCCCATGCAAGAAATGGGAATGAAATTCAAACATCTGGGCATCGTGACTCGGCCGAGAACATCGAGGAACTTGGTTTTTGAATTCATGTAAATCCAAAACTCGCCTGGAAATCATGAAACTTGGCATAGTGTCATGTCGTGGCACTAACATGCTGTGGTAAAAAAGGGCTGATTTGGAACAAGATTTGGTATAAGCTTCTTGCAAACCGGAGCTTCTCTCAAGAAGGCTCGTGGTTCTGAGAGGGAACGCATCACCTTTGAGTGTGAAATGATATACGCTGCCCCCCCTTTAGTTTCTTTACAGAGGCAACATAGAACTACATGAGCTGATCTCTACTTTCTTTATGCGCTGCAAGTCGCAGAGACTAGTTCTCGCGGCGAGCGGCGATGATTTCTTTCATTAGTTTCATGTCCTTAATACGCTGCTTGGCAGCATCCACGGATTCCTCCACCAGCATGTTGCGCTTGATGCGGAGCATGGCATTCTCGTCCATAAGTTTCCTCCGCCTGCTTTGCCCTTCCGGCGATCTTCGCCCTTAGCAGGTCGCGCTCGGCCCGGAGCTTCGCATTGCCCTCCCCTAGTTGTCGGATGACGCCGGTAGCCTCGTCCTGCAACCTCGCCCAGCCGGAGATCTGATCCATCTGGCTATGGACCATCGCATGCATGCGCCTATAAGAGTCCTCGCCTCCCCGCCAGAAATTTTCCCAGGCTGCCGCAGCGCGGCGGGACCTCCGTGCTGCTTCGGCGGCGCGGGACATCTCTGCTGCTTCCGTGGCGTGGCCGGACCAGTCTGCTACATCGAAGGTGCGGCGGGACCTCCGTGCTGCTTCGGCGGCGTGGCGGGACCTCTGTGCTGCTACTGCTGCGTGGTTGGACATGTCGGCTGCTTTCGCGGCGAGGCAGGACATCTCTCGTGCTTCCTCTTCCATGCTCGACTCTCCCTGGTGGAAATCTCTCGACTGAGAACTCACGCTGGCCATTGCATACGCAAGGGAACGATGCTGAATGACTTGATTGTTTTTTGTGGATGAGGAGTTGAGGAGGAATGTGCAGTCATCTTGGCATAGTAGTATTTATAACCGAGTACTACTAATACACTCCTAAGTGGGAAACCGTTTAGGTTGTGATCGGTGTGAACAGGTTTGCAATTAAATATAGCGTGGTAGTAATTTGGCATGTGACGAGACGCAAGCTCAAAATTTATTGACGGTTCTAGTTTCGAAGTGTGGCACAATTCCCGGATGGCGTAACGTGGGCACGTGTTCTCGGCCGTGGTGTAGCATATGCCATGATACTTCTTTTTCTACTGATGTGTACGTGCAATAACTGGCACCGTCAGATACATATCTTACGGTTATTGGGGTGTTCGACAGGAATAGCCTCGTGGCGTGCTATAGACTAGTCTTTTTTTCACACGATTACATCGACACATATCATCTCCCTCCCTCTTTCCCACGCACACACCTATCTCTCGGGACTTCTCGCACGCACCATCTCTAGCTCCCTAGGTCGATGCCACCCACATACACTTGTACTCTGAGTTTAGTACGTTATACAGGAAGAGAAGAGGTGCACACACGCACTCGTCCTCTCTCACACACGCATGTGTAGCTATGAATTGTAGTGTTCTCAACCATCCGATTGGCTCTATCATAGGTTTCACGTTGGTCCTTGGCCTTGAGATTGAGATGTTTAAAACGCGGAGGCTAAGCTGGAGGCACGGGGTTTTGGTTAATGTGCGGGCCGCACACGGCACCAACACGACACGAGCTTCGCCTGCCTGGTGCGCAGTCGGGTGGGTTGTCCCAGTATAGACACAACCATGCCCTCCTTGGTATATGTGCCTCACCTTATGCGCAGAGAAATTAGGATCGGAGGGAGTACTACTAGTAGTAGTACTACTTTGTTGTGTCACGTCAACTCGCACAAGTAATTGTTGCATCGCCAGCAAAACCCACCATCTCCTAATCTAAAGTAGACCGAGCTAACCCCTATATTAGCATATTACTAAGATAAATAGAAGGCACTATAGAATCATCTAGGATGTGAGCTTGTCAATCTGAATGTGGAGGGACACCAGCTTAGCCCCGGCCAGCAGCTTGGGCGGAACTATGAAGAAGGTCAGCTCCTGCACGGCGACATCGCCGGGATCCTTGCTGCTTGTCACCTCCATTTCCACCTTGACGGCGTCGGTCCTGCCTTTGGGCTCCCCCGGCGGGCCATTCGCCCACAGCTTGGCCATGTAGTGCAGCAGTGGGGATGCCCCCGCTCGGATGCAGACGACCGACACGGCGATAGGCGCGCTGATGTCGAGCACGCCGCCGACCAAGAAAAATCGCGTCCGTCCTCCTCCGCAAACAGCAAGAGCTGTTGAGGATATAGACCTTAGTGTCACCCGCCAGGAGGGGCCGGGTTACTCATATGGTCATTGCCAGAAGCCCGGCGCCAAGCTTGAAGACGGTGGGCCAAAGATGGGCTTAAGACCCGGATATGGCCTATGGCCCGTAGTTGCAATCATTGTTATGGTAGAACTTGTAGTGTAAGGCAAGAATAGTTGAGAGTCCGAGCCGGGCACTCTTATGAGGCGGCCGGGACTCTGAGAGCTGCAGGGCGTCAGCCTCCTTATATAAAGGGACGACCCGGCAGCGGTTTAGGAGAGAGAACAATCTCATCGAGAGCCAGGCATAGCAGTTTAGCTCCCTGGTTATCGAAACCCTAATCAATACCACCTCAAACTGGACGTAGGTTTTTACCTTCACCGTAAGGGGCCGAACCAGTATAAACCCTCGTGTTCCTTGTCCCGCATTAACCCCTTCAAGCTTCCTAGCTGCGATGGCTCCACGACTAAGTCCTAGCTCGAGGACATCTGCCGTGATAAATCCACGACAGTTGGCGCCCACCGTGGGGCCAGCGCATGGTGGATTTGAGTTCTTGAAGGGCAGCTTCGAAGGGCTCAAGGGATACGCTGTGGGCCGGATGACCAAGAGTCATCGCGGCAAGCTCTACATCGACGATGCAAACTGGGTCCCCGACGCCGGCTCAATTGAGTACGGGTACCGGGTCCCCTTCGGCGGAATTCATGTTTTCATTGGCAAGGTTGGTGAGCCAGGCCCTGAGCCGGGTCTCTGCGCCGATCTCGTCGAAACGGCTCAGCGTGCACGACCCGCCGGGGCCCGGCCTGCCTTAAGGCATGCTTTTGTGGGATGTATCCATGGAAGGCCCTCTGATCAATCTGGATCTGGTGATGAGGCGGCCGCCGGCTCTGACGGCGAGTCGTCCACCGATGAGTCAAACTCATTGTATCAACTCCAAGATGGCAGGCTCATGGGTTGTTCCGATGGTGACAGTATTCCGGACCCGTTTGAGCCGCCAAGTCAGGTTGGAGTCTTTATGGCCGGTGCGCAGCCTGTTCAGAACCCCGCCGCTGGAGCGGGAAACCCGGTGCCTTCTCCGGCTCAGGTACTAATGGATCTCACGGACAAGATGACGGCGCTGTTAACCGCTACGGTTGACCCGGCAGATCAAGCTCAGCATGACGCGGAGGTGGCGCAGTTAAAATTGGATCTAGTGAAAGCTAAGGAGGATCTGGCAGTAGAAGGGATCAGGATGGCTGCGGAAAGGGCGGCTCTCGACGCCCAAACCCAGTTGATTCAAGCGCAGTCCTTCCGGCTCACGATGGATCAAAACGGGTCCAATGAGGTCCTGAGAAGGAGGCATCAAAAGGCCCAATCTCGACTCCCACCGGTTTACGATCCGCGAAACCTCTTCAACACGCCAGGTGCAGGGTCTAGTAACCCGCCAGGGGTCATAGTGCCCGGGTCTGGGACCCCTATTCAGCCACAAGTGATGGGGCCTCCCCAGGTGCCCCCTGCCCCGCCTCAGTACGTGCCAATACCCCCGGGTCATTATAATAACCCGCTGGAGAACATGGTCGCCGCGGCGGCACGGCTGGCGGCTCTCCCAGTTGACGGCGACTCTCCGACGGCTATTGAAACCCGTCGGGTCAGGGAACTCCTTCAGAAAGCACTGGCGCAGCAAGAGGCGTATTCCTACAGCCGAGATAGGATCCACTCGACCCCTCGTCCAGGCCGGAGCCCGAGTTACAGCAGACACATGGTCTCAGCGACCGGTTCAAGTAACGTCCGACGCCATGACCCGCCCCCTGGCCATGGCCCGGTTCATAACGGAGCCTTTCACGCAGCAGACCAGACAGAGCGCGGCAAGAGGCGGAGCAGGTGCCTCAATTGACGGCTTACCAGACCCCCCCGGCTTATCCGACGACTTCCGTCGACGTGGGTATCCCTACCAGGACTGGGGGTGTCCCTTGTTTAGTACCAGCCATCCGCAATGAGCGTCTACCCAAGGACTTCAAAGGCCCTAGGAAGGTGCCTAATTACACAGCAGACTTACAGCCTGCAGCCTGGATCGAGAGTTATGAGATGGCTATGGAGCTGCTGGAGGTCAGTGAGGCGGCCATGGCTAAGTATTTCACCATGATGTTAGATGGGACTGCCCGCACTTGGTTGAAAGGGCTACCACCGAATTCCATTGGGTCTTGGGCTGAGCTGAAAGCCCGGTTCATCCAAAACTTCAAGGATACCTGTAGGCAGTCTATGTCAATTGTGGATTTGACTAACTGCAAGCAGCAGGAGGGTGAATCTACGACACATTGGGTTCGCCGGGTTAAGGAGATAATACATTCCTCGGATAAGATGGACGCCGGCTCTGCAGTCTTAATGTTGGAGCAGAATTGTCGTTTTGTGCCCCTGAAGATGAAACTCGGGCGGCTTAAGCGCGACTGCAATGATATGGGTACACTGATGGCGGCTCTTGTCAAGTACGCCGATTCTGATGGTACCAAGGACCCCGCTTCAGATGATGAAAGGACAGGGAAGGGAAAGAAGAACGGCAATGGCAAGGGTCCTCAGCATAACCCGGGAAACCAAGGAGGAGGCAAGCGCAAGGCCGATGGCAGCCTAGAGTTTGTAGCCAACGCCAGCTCACAAGGTAATAACCAGCGACGCAAGGGGAGGCCCCCTCCCCGAGGCGGCGGGTCAGGCCCGACGCTGGAACACCTGTTGAATGAGCCTTGTCCAAGGCATGGCTCTAGAGAGAAGCCACCGACTCATCTATGGAAGGATTGTGCAATCATGAAGGCCTTTAAGAATTACAATGGCCCGGGCGGCGGCTCAGGCGCCGGCGGTTTTCATGGCCCGGGCGGCGGCTTAAATTCCAATCCTCCGAACGGTCAAGGGGGCTTTAATCAGGAGTCTGGCCAGGGTCATCAACAGCAGCAGGGAGGTTATCAGACCAATCCAAAGCAGCTTAGCGGTGGGCAGTATCATGTGTTTACCACCAGTCTGTGTAAGCGAGATCAGAAGCTTCATAAGATAGTTGTGAACGCTGTTGAGCCGGCGGTTCCACGCTACTTGCGGTGGTCAGAGCAACCTATAGTGTGGAGTAGGGAGGATCACCCTCCCCGGGTGGATAATCCGGGTCACTTGGCCCTGGTGGTGGCTCCTCAGGTGGGAGGATATAAGTTCACTAAGGTACTCATGGATGGAGGCAGCAGCATCAACATCCTCTATTATGAGACATTTCGTCGTATGGGGTTGATTGACAAGAACCTCAGCCAGTCAAACACTATCTTCCATGGTGTGGTACCTAGTAAGTCGGCTTATCCAGTCGGCAAGATCGAGTTGGAAGTGGCCTTCGGAGATGAAAACAACTACAGGGTGGAAAAATTGACCTTTGAGGTGGTCAAGATAAGAAGTCCGTACCATGCTATATTTGGGCGGCCGGCTTACGCCAATTCATGGCACGGCCGTGTTATGTTTACTTACAGCTCAAGATGCCGGGTCATAATGGGACCATTACGGTTCACGGCAGCCGGAAGGTGGCCTTGGAATGTGAGGAAGGCGATGCGGCTTATGCAGAATCTGTTTGTGCAACAGAGGAGTTGAAGTTTTACAAAGACAACGTTGACCCAACAGATATGACCTCTCTGAAAAAGCCGACTACGGAGCATGAGCCGGCAATGAAATTTAAGTCGGCTGATGAGACTAAACTTGTTGATTTCGTTCCAGGAGATTCATCTCAGCAATTCAGCATCAGTGCCAATCTGGATCCAAAATAGGAAAGCGCGCTCATCGAGTTCATCCGTGAGAATAGGGACATCTTCGCATGGAAACCTTCTGACATGCCAGGTGTACCTAGAGAACTCGCTGAGCACACTCTCAATGTTGATCCGAAATTTAAGCCGGTCAGGCAGTTCCTTCGGCGGTTTAATGAAGAGAGGCGGAAAGCCATTGGCGAAGAGGTGGCCCGGCTCTTGGCGGCCGGGTTTATTGTTGAAGTTTTTCACCCAGAGTGGTTGGCTAACCCAATGCTCGTGCTCAAGAAGAACGGCACTTGGCGGATGTGTGTGGATTATACGGACTTAAAAAAGGCGTGTCCGGCTGATCCTTTTGCCCTCCCCCGTATTGATCAAATTATTGATGCTACGGCAGGTTGTGCGCGCTTAAGTTTCTTGGATGCTTATTCTGGATATCATCAGATTAAAATGGCAGTTAAGGACCAGGAGAAGACGGTGTTCATCACTCCCTTTGGAGCCTTCTGCTATGTGTCTATGCCCTTTGGACTCAAGTGTGCACAGGTGACTTACCAGCGTTGTGTACAGAACTGTCTTCATAAACAGATCGGGCGCAATGTTCATGCTTATGCGGACGATATTGTGGTTAAGTCCATAAAGGAGGAAACCCTGATAGATGATTTAAGGGAAACCTTTGATAATCTCCGGGTCTACAAGATGATGCTTAACCCGGCCAAGTGTGTTTTTGGTGTTCCTGCAGGCAAACTCTTGGGTTTCTTGGTTTCTGACAGAGGCATTGAAGCTAACCCGGAGAAGATCAAGGCCATCACCTCCCTCGCTAAGCCGGCGTGTATAAATGATGTTCAGCGTTTGGCGGGTCGCATTGCTGCTTTAAGCCGGTTTATAAGCCGTTTGGGTGAGAAGGCCATGCCATTATATCAGCTGATGAAGAAAACTGATAACTTTGTCTGGAATGATGCAGCTAATACTGCCTTTGAGGATTTGAAGAAGCAGCTGGCAGAGCCCCCAGTCCTTGCTGCTCCAGTTGATAGGGAGCCCTTATTGTTGTATGTGGCTGCTAACGCACGAGCCGTCAGTGTGGCCGTAGTGGTGGAACGCAAGGAAGAGGGTAAGGAGCATCCGGTTCAGCGGCCGGTTTATTATGTCAGTGAAGTGCTCATTGAGTCCAAGCAGCGGTATCCGCATTGGCAGAAGTTTGTTTACGGTGTGTTCATGGCAAGCCGGAAACTTAAGCATTATTTTCAGGGTCATCCCATCACTGTGGTCAGTTCTGCCCCTCTTGGTGATATCATTCAAAACAGAGAGGCCACAGGGAGAGTGGCTAAGTGGGCTATAGAGCTTGGACCTCATGGTCTCAAGTACGTGCCACGCACTGCTGTTAAATCTCAGGCCCTGGTGGATTTCATCAATGATTGGACAGAGTCACAAGTGCCCGAGCAAAAGCCGGATAACACGTATTGGACTATTCACTTCGATGGGTCCAGGCAGTTGGAGGGCTCGGGGGCTGGAGTTGTATTGGCTTCCCCTAAAGGTGACAAGTTCCATTATGTGCTACAGTTGATGTTTCCTTGCACTAACAATGCGGCTGAGTACGAGGCCTTGCTCCACGGTCTTCGGATGGCTAAGGAGATGAGCTTGAGCCGGGTAAGGTGTTTCGGTGACTCAGACTTGGTGGCTCAACAAGTATCAGGCAAGTGGGACTCTAAGGACCCTCTCATGGCAGCTTATCGCCGCGAAGTTGATGCCATTGCTGGGCACTTTCAGGGCTACCAAGTAGAGCACATTGATCGCAGGAAGAACGAGGCGGCTGATGCTTTAAGCCGGCTAGGCTCTCAACGAAAGCCGGTGCCGCCTAATACTTTCCTGGATGTCCTGTATAATCCTTCTGTTAAGTTGCCTACAGAGGAAAACTTGGCTTTCCCTGACCCGGAGGCACGGCTGGT
Source organism: Triticum aestivum (assembly GCF_018294505.1). Classification (NCBI taxonomy): domain Eukaryota; kingdom Viridiplantae; phylum Streptophyta; class Magnoliopsida; order Poales; family Poaceae; genus Triticum; species Triticum aestivum. The sequence continues at coordinate 165,918,905 of NC_057802.1, forward strand.
GGCGCCTCTCCATATCATACCAGATTGGACAATGCCCTATCTGGCTTACATGACCCGGGGCGAGTTACCTAAGGATGAAACTTTAGCCAGGCAAATAACCCGGCGGGCTAAGTCAATGATCGTTATCAATGGTGAGTTGCACCACCGCAGTGTTACGGGAGTGTTTCAGCGTTGTGTTTCCCCTGAGGAAGGTCAAGAGATCTTGCGTGAGATCCATGAAGGGGATTGTGGCCATCACGCCGGCTCAAATCCCTTGTGGCCAAGGCTTTTCGTCATGGTTTTTATTGGTTGATGGCTCATGCTGATGCAGAGGACTTGGTCAGTAAGTGTGATGGTTGCCAAAGGTTCTCGCGACGGGCTCATGTACCGGCTCAAGAACTGAGGATGATCCCAATTACTTGGCCTTTTGCGGTCTGGGGGCTGGATATGCTTGGGCCTTTCAAAAGATCCAAGGATAAGAAGACCCACCTTTTGGTGGCAGTTGACAAGTTTACCAAGTGGGTTGAAGCGGAGCCAGTTAGCAAGTGTGATGCAGCCACGGCGGTTCAGTTTATGAAGAAGGTGATCTTTCGCTTTGGTTTTCCACACAGCATTATAACTGACAATGGCACCAATCTCTCCAAAGGCGCCATGGAGGAGTTTTGTCAACGAGAGCATATCCGACTTGATGTTTCCTCAGTGGCTCATCCTCAATCCAATGGTCAAGTTGAGAGAGCTAATCAGGAGATTCTGAAGGGTATCAAGCCCCAGCTTTTGGTCCCTTTGCAACGGACGCCGGGTTGTTGGGTGGAGGAGTTGCCCTCCGTGTTATGGAGCATCAACACTACTCCTAACAGGTCTACAGGTTTTACGCCTTTCTTCATGGTTTATGGGGCAGAAGCAGTCCTCCCCAGTGACATCCGTCATGACTCACCTCGAGTGGCGGCCTACGTTGAGGCGGATAATGAACAGGCGCGCCAGGATGCTCTTGACTTGTTGGACGAATAGCGTGATGTGGCAGCAGCCCGTTCGGCGATTTACCAACAGGACCTGCGCCGTTATCATAGCCGTCGGGTTAAATCCCGGGTCTTCTAGGAAGGCGATCTTGTGCTCCGGCTCATCCAGGATCAGACAGATGCACACAAGTTATCCCCGCCTTGGGAAGGGCCCTTTGTGGTCAGCAAGAATTTGCACAACGGGTCATATTACCTCATTGACATTCGGGAGCAGAAAGATTCACGTAAGTCGGAGGAAGAGACCCGACGGCCGTGGAACATAGCTCAGCTTCGGCCTTACTACACGTGAGCCACCGGCTCTCATGATGTACATACTTCTCTAAACCATGTATATATTATGATAAGTAATAAAGCAGGACCTGTGTCCTTTTTTCTCCTCCCAATGTGCACGTGTTGTTTTCATTGCCAGATTACACGATAACTTGAAGGAGGATCCGGCTTATGATCGTATTCGAATCTAGCCGTAGGCGATAAGGTCACTTGGGGGCTTCCTGTTCAAACATAGGTCGTATTCGAACCAAAGAGAACACAGCTGTCGATACCCATTTGATTGGCAAAGTGCCGAGCTCATTGGGGAGTTTTCTTTGATCATATTTGAATCTTAGTTTAACCCCTTTGAGAACCGACGTGGATCGTATTCGAATCAGCGTCGTTAAACAATTCTTAAAGTCATTTGGGGGCTTCCTGTTCAAACATGGGTCGTATTCGAACCAAAGAGAACATAGCTGTCGATACCCTCTTGGTTGGCATCGCCACACCCACTGGAGGCTATATGATCGTATTCGAATCCTAGCATAACCCCTTTGGGCCGGGTCTCTGGTCGTATCCGAACCGGAAGCCCCTAAGTTCCTCTGCTTTATAGCAAGTTCCGTCTGTTTCTTTCCAAGTGTATACGGCCGGGTATCATTTTGCCGGCTTAACTTTGGTTTACAGTATTAGCTGAACATAATGGGTGTTATTAAGACAGGTAAACCGGAATTTCGGTACCAACCTTCCTTTCCGGGTTATCTAAAACCTTTGCCGGCTTAACTTTTCTGGCTGAGTATGTTATTACGGCTGTATTCAGGATATTATTGAAGACCAGTCCCTTTTTGATTTATATTCTGGGTTGTCTCAAACCTATGATTCTCAGGGCGGTCAGCCTCCTCGAGGCTTGTGATTTGTCTTTCTCTGCAGGATAGTTACAGGCAACTATTTTGAGAGTAAGGAAAGCAAATGATTAATTATGACCCGGAGAAACATAAAGGAGACAATTTCAACAGATTTCAGAATTCAAGGCGTGCATGATGGCACGACAAAGATAAAGTATTGGTCCTACTCTATTACAAGACTCGTTGAGTCCAAAAGGGTGAGGCATTGTTTGGTAAACCGCCAGCCGAGTTACGACGCTTGCTGAGTTGAAGTTTCCGGCTCGTTCCTATCTTCTCCTCCGGCTGATCCCAAGACCTGGAAAGTTGATGACTTCCAGTCGATGCCGCTGAGAGCTTCGAATTGGGCTTCCTCGTCAATTAACCCAGCCGGGTCAATCTCCGGGGCGAAAGTGTGCTGACGAGCCGGCGGGATCAAGTTAAGGGCTTCATAGCGCGGAGTAGGGATCCTCTGATTTTCTGCATCGTAGCCCAGCTGATACTTAGTCAGATCTGTATCGTTGCCAATCAGAGTGGCCACCGGGCGTACGACCTTCACGCAAGCTGCGAAGTCCTTCTGATCGAAAGCTGAGCCGTCTTCCTTCAGGCTTGGATAGCCAAGGGCGATGTCCGCCGGGTCTAACTCCGGTAGGAACGCCTTGGTCCAGCTCAGCGCGGCGATCGCTCCGGCTCTTGCAGAGGCCCGTCGCAGCTCTTGGATCCGTTGAGGCAGTACAGCGAGCCGGCGAAGGACTTCTGCCAGGTGAGTCGGCACCTCGTTGGATAGGGCCACCACAGCTAAGGCGCGCTATGACCCGGTGTAGAGCTGCTCCACCAGGGTATACACGGCCTTCGGCTTGGTTACCACGCTCTGGTTGAGGTTGGCACTTCTGGGACCTGTTTAACAGAATCAGATAAGCCGCCGACAATGATGAATTATGCGATATAAAAATTCTAAACTTGATGAAAGCCGGAGGGGCGACTTACCGAAGATTGCGGCCACCATCTGGGACACCTGGCGCTTGAGGCCGGAGAGCTCGGCGGTCTTCTCGGAGAGAGCCTTCTCCGTCTGTTCAGCCCGGTTCACCAATGCGGCCTTCTCTTCGGCCCACGCCTTCCTCTCAGCGTCAAACTCTGTCTTCAGTTTCTCTTGCGCGGCGATGCTGGATACAAACTTGGCGTTTGCCTTCCGGGTCTCCATCTCTTGCATCTTCAGCCGTTTCTTGAGATCGGCAAGGTCAGCCTCAAGCTTCTTGCCAGCAGCCTGTATAGATTTCCGGGTTATGGCATGAACAGTTACTATGCAAATGTAAAGTCCCAAGCGTTTTTCAAGCAAAGACACTTGGCACTTGGGGGCTAATTCATATTGAATGTTTCTATTTATACATTGCCGGTTCAATTGGGTAAGCCGGAACCTAAGTCTACAACATACTCAATCATAAGTCGTCGACTTGGGGGCTAGCATGGTATAGGTAACTAAGCAGTAAATAAGAGGACAAAAGGATGTTACCTCAGATTTTTGCAGGATCTGGGTCACCATAGCAATCTCTGCGTCCCGGCTCTTGTGCACTTGGCTGACGAAGCCGGAGACGATCTCTCCAATGTTCAGGTTGGAGTAGTCGGTGAGGTCCAGGTTAACCCGGCGCGACTCTAGCAGCTCCCCTTTGGCGGAGCACGTGGCCAGCGCGGTAGGTCTCCCCGGCTCAACGAACTCCGTTCGGGTGATTACCACGTCCGGGTCATCTGCTGGTGGAGCCGAGCTGGAGGCCTCCGGGTTAACAGAAGCTTCTGTAGTTGCCTTGGTAGTTGGGGCAGCGGCCTCAGGTGCAGAGGCGGCTGGCGGCTCTTGAGCGGCTGCCTCTGGCTCAGGCAAGTCCGGCTCATCGACCGGCTTGGACTTCTTCGCCCTCTTGGTGATCTTGGCCTGGGCACTGAAAGGACAAAAAGGTTAAACACAATAGGGTAAGTGAAGGCAAAAGTACAACATGAGATGGTTATCATTACCTGGGCACGGTCTTGAAAGCCGGCAGACTTGACTGCATAGAGTCATCGGAAGAGGGGGAGGTCTCCTGATAATTTGAGTCAGAAGAATTGAGTGGCTGACGTATAACACCCGCCAATGGATGAAAAGGGTACAAGTGGGAAATAACCTCAGTTCGGCGCTTCCTTGATGCGTTCGGTAACCCGGAGGAGAGGTCCGTGTCCTTGTTGGTCCGGGTGTGATGCCGGCTCTCATGAACCTGTCGCTTCAAAATAAATTGAGGATCTTGATAAGCTAAAGGATGTGAAAAGCTTACTTTCTGGGTTACCCTTCGGACTTTCAGCCTTGGCAAGGGCTCCGAGTCAGAGGAAAGTGACATTACCTCTTCGACCACCGGGTTACTGGCTCCGGTGTCATCCTGTTGATGAACAAGTGTTGGTAAGGCGGACAGAAATAAACAATAAACGTAACAAAGAGCTTACAGGTTCAGGGGTTACCTCTGACTCGGAGCTGTCGCTTAATTGCATCAGCTCCGAAGCAGTTGGCCTACTCCCCTTCTTGCGGGGGGCGGCTTTCTTGGCGGCTTTCTTCGCCTTTCTGGCCTTCTTGGCCGCCTCGTGGTCATATTTGACCCGCCAGAACTTGTCATCAGCCTGAAAGAATACAATGAGGTTTTCTTACAATGATTCAGATGAAAGTTATGTACAGATAAGATGTTCAGATCAGCAGCTTACCGCTGGGGCTAGGTTGGTCTTGCAGAAGGGGGCTAACCCGGTCCTTCCGCAGTCTGCCAGGCTCTCGTTCAAGATAGCCTTGGTCATCTCCTCTGCAACGTCTTTAGGAAGATCATTGCGGCTATGTCTCTGAGGGTCGTCCTTTCAGCCCGTGTACTCACACATTAAGCCGGGGCGGCGGCTCAATGGGATCACCCGCCACGAGATCCAGACCCGGACCAGATCGATTCCATTCAGACCATTGCCCAGGAGAGCTTTGATCTTGTTGATAGTGGGGAGCAGAGGTTGGCGCTCCGCTTGGGTCAGCTTGTCTGACAGTGGGTGAGTCGGCTCCAGACGTGAGGGGCGAAAGCCGGGCAATGGACTTTCATCAGCCGGCGACGTGTCTTGGCAGTAAAACCACGTCAGATTCCAGTCCTTGGGGTGGCTGGGCGGCTCTGCGTAAGGGAAAAGGCAGTCCCTTCGCCGCTGAATGGAGGCTTTGGGAGCTTTGGGAGGCATGGTGAAAGTCGGCAGTCTATGATAAAAGGAAAAACGTCCGGGTTAATTATGAGCCGGAAGAAATCTACAGTTCAATGTCAAGGTGGCGGCTTATGAAGGGGACTAATGGTATACATTTAAGTGCATCGGGCTATCTAAGCCGCCGAGGGATTGAGAGTAATTTGATTATCTACAGGCCTTATCACAGCTAAGCCGGAAGGTTCTACGGCGCGTGGTTTCTTTAAACCGGAACTGTAAACCGCCGAGATTCGATGATTGCAGTTTTTTACTAAGTGTGGTAAAACAGGTTTCACACATCGCAGTAAAAAATTTGGATCAAAATGGCCGGGTAAAAGAAAAGTTTCTAGACCTAGAAACAGACGCGAGGAGGTTCTTGAGCTTGAACAAGGCTCTTATGCAGTAAAAAGAGGGATATTTGCAGGTGAAATGGGTCTTCAACGTCTACCGCAGTAAGTCTATACAGAGCCAAGATCAAAAAGGGGCAGTAAAATTCAAATCTACTGAGAGCCGCGATGAACTACGAAGAACAGAGGAAGAACTATGAAGCCCTAGTGCGGATCTGCCCTATGGAGTGGCGAGGACTCACCGGAGCTGAAGAGGAGCGGAGGTTGCCGCCGTTTGTCTGGACCGAGTCAGGGTGATGCAGCGGCCAAGGTTGACGAAGTCCGGGGGCGCGACGGCGGTGGCAGTAGCAGAGCTCGGGCAGGGGAGCAGTAGTGCGAGGAAGAAGATGAAGGAGAGAGAAGTGGCTGAAAGCCCGTCGGGGCGGCCTATTTATAAGGCGAGTTCATAAGTGGGCGCGAGAATCAAGGAGACCACGGCGTGGTTATCTCTCCACGAAAGGCCTCGATTCTCGGGATGACAGTAAAGGTAAAGATCTGTTGCGGATCTGGCGGAGTAAAAAACGGGCTTAATGGAAGATGACGTCACGGCGGATTATCCGGAGTCCAGAGGATGACGTCACGCCGGGTTATGGCCTTCACACAATTGTAAGCCAGAGGTTTTCTGTTGAAGGAATGGAAGATTGACATGAGCCGGCTCAAATCAATCTGGGGCCTAATGTTGAGGATATAGACCTTAGAGTCACCCGCCAGGAGGGGCCGGGTTACTCATATGGTCATTGCCAGAAGCCCGGCGCCAAGCTTGAAGACGGTGGGCCAAAGATGGGCTTAAGACCCGGATATGGCCTAAGGCCCGTAGTTGCAATCATTGTTATGGTAGAACTTGTAGTGTAAGGAAAGAATAGTTGAGAGTCCGAGCCGGTCACTCTTATGAGCCGGCCGGGACTCTGAGAGCTGCAGGGCGTCAGCCTCCTTATATAAAGGGACGACCCGGCAGCGGTTTAGGAGAGAGAACAATCTCATCGAGAGCCAGGCATAGCAGTTTAGCTCCCTGGTTATCGAAACCCTAATCAATACCACCTCAAACTAGACGTAGGTTTTTACCTTCACCGTAAGGGGCCGAACCAGTATAAACCCTCGTGTTCCTTGTCCCGCATTAACCCCTTCAAGCTTCCTAGCTGCGATGGCTCCACGACTAAGTCCTAGCTCGAGGACATCTGCCGTGATAATTCCACGACAAGAGCCGTGGCTCCGACAGTGGCACTTGCAGCTGGAGCGCCTTGTCGTACTGGATCATGTGCACGGGCATGGGATGCATGGTGCTGATGTGGTGGGAGAGCGCCGGCGGCAGGCTTTCGTAGCCGCAGACGGGCACGGGGCATTTGCAGGGCGCGAGCAGACACACGCTCTGGTGATCGGCGAGCTTGTGGTAAGTGACGTAGAGCCCACAACCTTCGTACGGGCACTCCACCCTCACCGAGGAGAGGACGGCGTCCACCGCCGTGTTCCGCACGTCGAAGCCACCGCCGTGCTCGCACTTCTGGCAGTGCCCCTGGTTCCCGGGGCGCTCGACGCGGCAGTCCGCGAAGGCCAGGTGCCCTCCCTTGCACTGCACAAATTAATGAACAGAACATCAATCAAGAAACCTGCACCTTGCTCGATCAGCCGAACAGACGAGGTGTATTTGAACCTCATACACTGGAGGCTTCAAGGGGCGGAGGCACAAGGGGTAGTGCAGCAAGGTGAGGTCCATTGAGACCATAGAGAGCTCCATCGTCGGGTCATGTTCCGTCTGCATGATCTCGCCCTCCTCGTGCACAACCATCTCTCGCTTTATTAGGGCCGGGGCATTACAAAGCTTTACCGTCACATATTCATACTACTTCAAGGTGCATTAAATCAACACATGCAAGTATCAAAAGGAGAGTCACGGCATGCATGCATGCGTTGTAATTAATGCATCGGTAAACACAAATTATTAAAATATATCGAGTGCAGTGCTTTGATGTGTCGTGTCAACTCGTACAAGACCGAGAAGTTTGATTACTACAACGCCCTCTCGCCTTAACCACACCTGCCTTTGGTTGCATGACAGGTGGGCCACCCACCTATTGGGCCCACCTGTCATACACGCAAAGGCAGGAGCAGTAAGTCAATGAAGCTGCGTCCCTCCCTCGCCCATGAGTGTGGTGGCTGGCAGGACTAGGAGAAGCTTTCATTCGCTACACGCTCTCCCTCTCGCACGCGATGGACATGCAGTAGTTTAATCGGTGTCAGATGGCCAGAAGCATACTGTAGTACTCCTCCACTTCAGTAGTACTCCATCATTGTTTGACTTCCCGAAGAGGCGAAGAGGCGAAGAGCCAAGCGCAGCCTCGTGTGGCAGTTTCATGCGTAGAGTAGTCTAGGATAGCGTGTACCGTGCCTGTAAGCTTAAAATCGTTGGGGTCGGCTCCATGCTTTTTTGATTAAAATAATCTTCTGGCCCTACCGGTCATCCTAGTGATTGTAGTTTGCACGCTCATCTGGTCAAGACAGGAATATATATTTTAATTTGTGGTGGGGTAAATGTTAAGGTTGCAGCAAATGGAGTATTGTACACTGCGGGTCAGCCAAGTTTAGAGGCAACCATGTGGGGCCAGTGCTATGATGTGTCGCGTCAACTCGTACAACGAGGAGAAGCTTGATTTTACTACTACACGCCTTCTCCCATGCCCATGCGTGCGGTGGCTCGCGGACGAGGATAGGCTTTTGCTTATAGTACTACAACAAGCTATCCCTCCCGCTCGCGGTGGATGGACATGCAGCAGTGGATTCGATACTGTAGAAGCAGTAGTACTAACATCATTGTTCATCTTCTTGATGAGGCGAAGAGCCAAGCGCAACCCGAACGTGGCAGTTGCGAACCTTGGAGCACGCATATAGCCAGGCTCTTGCATGAGAAAAAATTGTTATGTGAGCCCACTATTGTAGTACTTGCTAGTATAGCCCTGTAAACCAGAAAGGAGTATTTGCCTTTCTAGAGATTTCAACAAGTGACTAGACTCCACCGAGACGGAGTACATATGGAGCAAAATGAGTGAATCTACACCGTAAATAAATACGTAGTTCTCTCGTTTTCCTCTCCGCCTTGGTCGCGGTGCACAATATTGAGTATACTAGTACTACCACTACTAGGGAAAACGCTAGTAGTAGCGCTTGAAATATGCATAGCAGTAGCGCTGGTTCCAGCGCTACCACTAAGGCGCTACATCTAACTAGTAGCAGTAGCGCTGGAAAGGGAGCGCTACTGCTATACCTAGTTAGCAGTAGCGCTCTCCTTTGGGCAGCGCTACTGCTACTTGTAGGTAGCTGTAGCACTTGTTCTAAAAAGCGTTGCTGCTAAATTTTTCTGTATTTTTAAAAATACAGCTTATTTTCATTGTGTGGTTTTATATACAGTACTTTCATCATAGATTTTATGACCATGATTACTTATTATATATAACAGTGGGTGAAATGAATGTGGAGTAGATTCAAGTGGAGGCAACATGTGGTGCACTTCGAAAGTACTACTAATCCAAACTAACTAATAAGTAATCATGCTCATATAACAACTTAGCATCATGCATCATCGATCATAATAATAAATAACTCATCATTGATATCATAATAACAAGTCATACTCCTCATCATCGGTCATACAACTTCTACTCGATACCACATCATCATAATAGTCATCTAACCAATCCTACTTAGTTGTTCTTAGCACATGATCATGAGTAGTATTAACTAGGACCTACTACCATCTCATAGGTAAAATAGCATAAAACAAGATAGGCCCTCACTCTCCATTATGGAGAATGGAGATTATCATAACTTCAATTCTAGCCTTTCGCACAATGTTGCTTCCAAGTACCTCCTTACGACTGTCCATACATTTTTTTCCATTCTTTGATTTTCATGTCTTCACTTCTTTTAGAAATCTGATATGGACAGGTGAGATTCGTAGGATGACCTTGTCGTATTTTCAAAACATCAAGGCGACCATTCTGATACATTAGATGAGGCACACAATCATTCGGGATTTTTCTGTTGAAAAACATAGTAATAACTTCGTAGTTAGCAATGTAGTTAAGTTTTAAAAGAATTTATGCAAAAAAATGCACGGATGTAGTAATACTAAAAAATCTTACCATGGCATCTCCATGGATGTTACTGTAGTTCAACACGTGCACTAGTGGCACATATCGACCATAATGTGGAGGAGTTTTATAATAGATATTGTAATTCTCAAGATCAGTACAACATGCGACCAGATGATTTTTCTCCTGGTAAGTTAACTCAGATCCATCGGTGTAGTACGTTCTGTCTACCATGTTTCGCACATTTTTTGAACAATGAAAATAAGTTGTCAACTATTTTGAAATGAACAATATAAATTATTTAATAACTATGTTTGAGAAACTCACATAGCGGTGGAACTGGAAGCGTATCAACAAGGACCCAAATGTCCATATTGCCTTGGTCGATGTCAGGATCACCAAGATTCATGGTGACAAGCATACCCTCATAAAAACCATACATCTTGCAAAGTGCTTCCCAATTTTTGCAACCAAAATGGGTTACGCTCTCAGAATTATACAGATTTACTTCAAAATCCATACCATGATGAATCCTTAGGTGAATTTTCTTTGTTTCGAAATTTTCATGGTCTTCAAAATCCATCCTCTCCAAGACATAGCGTCTTGCATGGCATGGGATAAGCTACTCGAATTGTAAAAGATGAAAATTACACGTTGAAATAGTTGAATTCATGCTTAATTACGAAAAAAACACTTGTCATCATTGCGTACCGTTTCAACATCGAAGGTCTCCTCGAGCTTAATGCTGAAGCGTTGATCTTCGTCCAGGTGAGGCCTGTCACACAGACCTCGATCGTCGTGGCACTAGCTGCACTCCCCCGGGAGACTTTCGTCGTCTGATGACGACATTTCCTATGTTCATATTTCAAAGATGAAACTTGTACAATTCAATATATGTACTACAAAAATTAAATTAGATCATTATTATTCATCACGGGTTGACTATCGGTCTGTCGAGTCTTTTTCTTGAAAACTCTCAGCTCGTGTGGTGTATACATTCGACCGTTGGTGATGGTAGCTCCTCCTTTCGTTCCCGAGTGCATTACACCAAAATGTCTAGCACACGGGAACGAAGGAGAAGCGACCCCCACGACAACAGTCGGGATTTTTCGTCCTCTCATATGTGTTGGAGACTCTCACACACTGATTCCTCTCTGACATTTGCGACCATCGGTGATGGTCGTTAATCCTTCTTCCCGTAGTCAAAACAAAGGTCTAGCACCCGGAGAAGAAGGAGAAACGACCCCCACGACAATAGACGGGCTTCTTCGTCCTCTCTCATATATGGTGGATACACTCCCTCACTGATTTTTCGACCTTCGGTGATGGAGCCTCGACAGACTTAAAGTCAACCCGAAATGTCGTTTAATTATTTTTCAAGAAAATCCAGGCCACTCGATATTTCCTACATATTCTAGCACAAGTCATGCCAGAATTCACGGAAAAATCCGGCATGACCTTTGCTAAAAAAAGGACATATCGAGCGCCTGAAATTTGCCAGAACGGAAATTAATCAACACTCCGGCAAAACATAGGACACTATAGGAGGTGTAACCTGCAAACATGGCCGGCCAGTTGGTCAAGCACATATCCTATTTGAGCAACACAAGATATACATGTTTATATCTACATCATATGAGCATTCAATAAGCAAAACCAAATTGTAAAATAAATTATTATTCAAATTAGCATGCATTCAATAAGCAAAACTACATCATCTCTTGCGTCCGTACATCGTCGAATATTATCACTAATACACCTCGAATTCTATCATATATATAGCATCGCTAATACAGCTAGAACCGTAGTGCCCGACGGGTATCGGCGCGGGCGGTGGACACCCAAAGAGAAGGAACCATCACAGGACAGTGAGATCCTTGAAGAACCTGCCAAGTATTGTTGAACCTGCCCTCCAACGCAACCATGTAGCGACGGGCATGCTCGTCCTCCTTGCTGACACGGTAACGTAGCACCTCCGCGGTGTCCGAAAGCCTCAGCACCGTCACTGGCCCACGCAACCGCCACCAAAGAAGGTTCGGGTCAATGACAGGCTGGCTCCTCACCAAGCTGCGCCCCCCGAAAGGTAGCACCTCCCAGTACCAGCCCGGCGGAGCCCAGTCCCGGACATGGCCCCTCTGATCAAGCGATCAAGCTGGCCTCCTCCGCCGAGTCGACGACGAGGATGCGGGATAGGCATCATCGACGTCGATGCGGGAATAATTGTTTTAACTAAAAAAATAACAACAAATGTGACACCTAAAACACCTAAATTCTATTAACTACACCTAACTAAAAACCTACATTTTAAACATGCTTCGATCATAACTAGGGTTCATACTATGTTATTCTAAGATTAAACACCTAAAATACCTAAATTAAATTAACAACATTGGGTGGCTGGTCTCACCTCGTTTGAGGTCAAAGGGGGTCGGTGACGGGGACGGCGGCGGGGATGATGCAGGGGCTCCTTGATTTCTACAAAAAGAAAATATAAACAAAAACATTATTATCGTCATCTTAGGACTTAGTGAAACTCCATAAGCTACATTGAATTATTCTATTCAAGTTTACTTATAATTTCCTATTCTTTTCAAATTTTGTAAAAATTTCCTATTCTATTCGAAAGACATACATTTACTTATTTTTTCAATTTCATAATTTATTCTATTCAAATTACTTATTCAAAATTTCTAAAAATTTCCTATTTTATTCAAAAAACCTACATTTACTAAAAACAAAAACCTACATTTACTAAAAACAAAAACCTGCATTTACTAAAAACAAAAACTAAAACAGAACTAAAACAGAAAGGGGGAGGAGGAGGTGGGAGGAGGCCAGGAGGAGGAGGGAAGGAGGAGGGGGAGGAGGAGAAAGGAGGAGGAGAGAGCAGGAGAGGGAGGAGGGAGGAGGAGGAGGAGGGGGCCGCCGGAGAGGGAGGAGGAGGATGGGAGGGGCCGCCGGCGGAGAGGGAGGAGAGAGGATGGCCGTGGGAGGAGGGAGAGATGAGAGCGGCGAGAGGAGGAGGAGCGAGGGAGGGAGGGGAGGGCGGCGACAGGAGGAGGGAGGGAGGGAGGCAGCACCTTGGGGGCGACAGCGGGCAACGACGGCGACGTCGTCCGGCGAGTGGAGATGAGAGTGTGTGTGGGAGAGTGAGGGACGCGCGCGGCGTGGATAAGATACCCGTAGTAGTAGCGCTTGTCCGTAAACAGCGCTACTGCTACGATCATTAGCAGTAGCGTTTTTCTTTAACCAGCGCTACTACTAAGGCTATGATCGTTAGCATGTAAAAAAGGCATCAAATTAAAAAATGCATTGGTCATCATCGATCTTTTTGTGTAGAATCTGAATTGTCAATAGGAATCTTCGCCGGTTTAAGAACCGGCGAAGATTCCTATTGCGGCCACAGATCCTACACATAGAGTTCAATGAAGACCAAGTGGTTGTGATGGTTTGAGAAGCACCATATTTAAGGTGGTAAAATTTTTGTTCGCGGAGCGAGGTGGGACTAAATTGGAGGGGGACCGAATTTATCAGTAGCGCTGGTCGGGGAAAAAGCACTATTGCTAAGATGCATACTAGTAGCGCTTTCAAAAAGTGAGCGCTACCACTATCCCTAGCATACCTGGAACGGTCTGTCAATTGTAGTAGTAGCGTGTTTTACAGGTCCAGCGCTGCTGCTATGATCATAGTAGCAGCGCCCATGCTGCCGAAGCGCTACTGCTATATAGCAGCAGCGCTTTCCTGAAGAAGCGCTACTGGTGAACTCCAGTGTATAAGCATTTCCCTAGTAGTGTACTATCATCTTGAAATTTACGAAGTCACCATAGGCACCTCGTCGTCGACGGGAACGTCTCCTAACACACGATAGACGCGAGTGGCAGTCGCCTCCATAGGTGCTTGAATGCCAAGGAGGGAGAGGGTAGCGGTTCCCGAGATGTTGAACGGTCAATGATGCATCCTCAATTACATGCAGAGGAAATTAATTGGAGAAGCGGAATAGAGCCAGCACGATGTGAATGCAACAGAGTTTGGACTCTCGTATAAAGGCGCCCCACCACTCCAATACATCTACTCGTAGTCTCTGCGCAACACTGCTCACTCCAATCCAAGACCAAGTGACCAGAAGCCACAAGCACCTATGGAGGCGATGGACGCAAGCGGCAGTCGGCTGTGCAAAATCATCCAAGCCGCCGGCCTGCGGCCTCGCACCGGGAAGCGTTTCCAGATGGTGCTGACGACCGCCAGCGTCATAGCCCTCACCGACGCCGGCTTCGCCTCTTGCATGGACGACATGATGGTCAACTCCATCCGCAAGTTCACCATCGTCAAGAAGCGCGCGGACGACCTTGCCGTACTGCTCCAGCCCACGCGCCCAGGCTCCGCATTGCCTGCCACCCTCATCGGCCTCCATAGTGAGGGAGTCTTGGACTAAGGGGTCCTCGGGCGTCCGACCTATTAGAAATGGGCCGGACTGATGGGCTGTGAAGATACGAAGACCGAAGACTTTCTCCCGTGTCCGGATGGGACTCTCCTTGGCGTGGAAGGCAAGCTTGGCGTCCAAATATGAAGATTCCTTTCTCTGTAACCGACTTTGTACAACCCTAGTCCCCTCCGATGTCTATATAAACCGGAGGGCTTAGTCCGTAGAGCGAAGAATCATAATCATAGTCATACAGGATAGACTTCTAGGTTTTAGCCATTACGATCTCGTGGTAGATCAACTCTTGTAATACTCATATTCATCAAGATCAATCAAGCAGGAAGTAGGGTATTATCTCCATAGGAGGGCCCGAACCTGGGTAACATTGTGTCCCCGGTCTCCTGTTACCATCGACCTTAGACACACACCCTACCCGAGATTCGCCGGTTTTGACACCGACATTCGATCTTTCATTGAGAGTTCCACTGTGTCGTCATCAAAAGGTTTGATGGCTCCTTCGATCATCTACAACAATGCTGTCCAAGGGGAAGTCTTCCTCCCCGAACAGATCTTTGTATTTGGCGGCTTCGCACTGCGGGCCAACTCGCTTGGCCATCTGGAGCAGATCGAAAGCTACGCCCCTGGCCATCAGGTCAGATTTGGAAGCTTGAACTACATCGCGGATATCCACGGAGACTTGATCTTCGAGGGATTTGAGACCACGGCAGCCGCTCCCTGTCACCACGATGAACATGAATTAAATCTGTCATCGGACCACACCCAGGAGATAGCACCTGTAACTGCTCTGGCCTTAGATCTGGAGCAGATCGCGCCATTTGAGGACGGGAAGCTCAACCCCGCCACGGAAGCCGCAGACTCAGCGGCGTTGGAACCGCACACAGACCTAACTTCGAGTGAAATTTATGTCACTGGAACCTTGGACTCGTCTCCGGCTACATGTTCCGAACAATGTGTGTCCGCGTACGTCGAGCTTGATCAGTCACTGATCGTCGAGTTCAGCTCTGCGGACATCTTCCGGTACTCACCTTTAGGCGACGTGATAAACTCATTAAAAACTATATCCTTAGCGGGGGACTCACAGCCGAATTATATCCGGTTCGAACTGGAGGCTGATGACGGAGAATTTCGCTTCCCACCCACCGCCCATTTCATAGCCACTGTCGAGGACTTAACCGACATGCTCGATTACGGCTCTGAAGACATCGAAGGTATGGACGATGATGCCAATGACGAGCAAGGTCAAAACCCGCCATTTACCGGACGCTGGACAGCCACTTCTTCGTACGACATGTACATGGTGGATACACCTAAAAAAACAAACGACGATGACAAAGAAGATCCAGTCGAGGATAAACCTCCTGAGACACAGCCAAAACCTCGGCGTCAGCAGCGCCTCTCTAAGTCACGTCGTGGAAAAAACAGCAATACCGGCACGGGAGAAAACAATACTCCGGACGATGCCGAAGACAATGAAGACCCTCTTGAGGCAACTTCCGAACAGGACGAAAGGGAAAATGGGCAAGTTAGCCCTGATGAATAGGCCATACACGACGACTCGGAAGACAGTAGTAATCTTCCGATCTCCGAGGATGAGGTGAGCCTCGGCAACGAAGATTTTATCGAACCTGAGGAACCTCTCGAGCAGGAGTGCTTCAAGCGTCGGCTGATAGCCACTGCAAGGAGCCTGAAAAGGAAGCAGCAGCAGCTTCAAGATGATCAAGATCTGCTCAATGATAGATGGACTGATGTCCTGGCAGCCGAGGAATACGGCCTCAAGCGCCCAACCAGAAGTTACTCGAAGCGCAAATTGCTACCTCAGTTCGATGATGAGGCGCTGGAGCCCATACCATCATCGCGCAATGCGGCTGACCGACCACCGCGTGGTCGGGACAAAGCGGCAATCCAAGCCGAACACCAGCCCGCCCTACCTCACCGTAAAGGCAGAGATACAACAGCTCGGGGTTATACATATGACCTTCGGCAGGACCTGGCCAATAGAGCAGGACATACCAGATCGATCTACGGATCGCGAGGGCGTGCCCCGACACGCGACAATGGCTATTTATTCGGACGTGACAAGCCTAATCACGCCCGGGCCAAAAACCGCAGACGGACTCCATCTGATCTATGTCGCGATGTGGCCCAATATAGAGGTGCCGCACACCCTCTTTGCTTCACTCACGAGGTAATGGAGCACGAATTCCCAGAAGGGTTTAAACCCGTTAACATCGAATCATACGATGGGACAACAGACCCCGCGGTATGGATTGAGGATTTTCTTCTTCACATTCATATGGCCGACGGCGATGATCTCCATGCCATCAAATACCTCCCGCTAAAACTCAAAGGGCCAGCTCGGCACTGGTTAAACAGTCTGCCTGAAAACTCTATTGGCAGCCGTCAGGACCTCGAAGACGCCTTCAGCGACAACTTCCAAGGCACATACGTACGACCTCCAGATGCTGATGACTTAAGTCACATAGTTCAACAGCCCAGAGAGTCAGCAAGGAAATTCTGGACTAGGTTCCTAACTAAAAAGAACCAGATCGTCGATTGTCCGGATGCCGAAGCCCTAATGGCCTTTAAACATAGCATCCGCGACAAATGGCTCGCCCGCCACCTCGGCCAAGAAAAGACAAAGTCCATGGCAGCCCTCATGGCACTTATGACCCGCTTTTGCGTGGGTGAGGATAGTTGGCTGGCCCGCAGCAATAACACGGCAAGCGAAGTGGGCACCTCCGAGGTCAAAAATAGCAACGGGAAACTCCGACGCAACAGGCACAAACGTCGAAGCAATGGTGACAATACCGATGACATGGCAGTCAACGTCGGATTCAGTGGCTCCAAGTCCGGTCAGTGGAAGAAGCCGTATAAAAGAAACAATCCGGGACCATCCAGCTTGGACCGCATACTCGATTGTCCGTGCCAGATCCATGGCACCCCAAAAAAACTAGCCAACCATACCAACAGAGATTCTTGGGTTTTGAAATAGGCCGGCAAGTTTAATGCCGAGAACAAGGAAGGGGTCGCAAAGCGAGGACGATGATGAGGAGCCTCAGCCACCGAACACAGGGGGACACAAGAAGTTTCCCTCTCAGGTCAAAACGGTGAACATGATATACGCTACCCACATCCCCAAGAGGGAACGCAAGCGCGCGCTCAGGGACGTCTATGCGATGGAGCTAGTCGCCCCAAAGTTCAACCCATGGTCTTCCTGTCCGATCACTTTTGATCGCAGAGACCATCCGACCAGTATCCATCATGGCAGTTCAGCCGCACTGGTCCTCGACCCAATCATTGATGGATTCCACCTCACGCGAGTCCTCATGGACGGTGGTAGCAGTCTGAACCTGCTCTATCAAGATACAGCGCGCAAAATGGGCATTAACCCCTCAAGAATTAAGCCCACAAGGACTACCATTAAAGGAGTCATACCAGGTGTAGAGGCCCGCTGTACGGGCTCAATCACCCTTGAGGTTGTCATCGATCCCCGAAAAAATTTCGAAGCGAAGAGCTAATCTTTGATATCGTCCCCTTTCGCAGCGGCTATCACACACTGCTTGGACGAACCGCATTTGCGCGCTTCAACGCGGTGCCACACTACGCTTATCTTAAGCTCAAGATGCCCGGACCACGCGGTGTCATAACAGTCAATGGAAACATGGAACGCTCCCTCCGTACCAAGGAGCACACCGCTGCGTTAGCAGCAAAAGTACAGAGCGGCCTTCTCAAGCAGAACCTTAATTCATCAGTCGAGCTCCAGGACACTGTCAAACGAGTCCGGACTACTCTGCAGCAGGACATCGTAGCTCGTCAAGAGCTCGATTAGCAATTTGGTCTCCGTCCCAGTCCCAACCAAGTGGCGGCATTCGTACCACGCGTACATAACTATGCACTCAAAATACCATGGGCATAGACGGAGGCATAACTAGCTTGTGATCCATACTACGGCTCGACCGCTCCTGGACACACATACTTTCAATTTTTCTTTTTTATCCTTTTCCGGTTTCTTTTCCGCAGGCTTCTTCTGACGACCTGATCATCGGTCCTCTCGACAGGACGGATACACCAAGATGGCAAGAAGCACTGGTGTACAAGGGAATTTCTAGGTGGTCGCTTTAACGATCACTCTACCTGCTTTCAGGACCCGCACGCAGCTCTCCCTTGGTAGTGGCATGTTAAATAGCCCGGTTGCTTATTGCACCACTTGTACATATACGCTTTGACGTATTAATCAAACTATAATGGAAACAGTTTGCGGCCCAACTTCTGCGGCACTAGCTTACTACCCCCTTTTTTCCTTTTTTTTGATAATCTTCTCAAAGTTGCGCACGTACACTTTGGTACGCTTTAATCTGCCAGGGGCTTCATTGCGACCCATAATACGGCAACAAAGTCCGAACACTTTTTACAATATAGTTCGGCACCCCGAATTTAGCATTATATGCATTGGCTCCGAATCATGTCTTTGGTCAATAGTTGGGTTGCCCGGCTCCTGTGCTTACTACCTTACATTCCGCTATATCGGCTAGGGTAGTAAAGGGAGAACTACTGCGATTGTGTCCTGGTTTATCCGGATGAGCACCTCAGTAGAGAAAGCCGAAAACTGACTGTCATGATGCGGCGAGAGCCGCTCAGCTCTTCAGAGGTTTCAAATCTTTTAATGATTTTTCCGCATTATGCGATGAATCGGCTCTTACCCGATCAGGTGTTTACAGTGCCCTAGTTCGGATACTAGGGGCTCCGCCTAAATTTTCATTGTAGAACTCCTATGGCTAAGTGAGGGTGATAATGCCACATAGTCCGATTGCCTGGTTCGTTGCGCTAAACACCTCCTTCAAGGACCAAACAAATTGGATCAAGAGTGTTTAGATTCCATCCCGAACACCCCCGTACTACCTACGTGGGGGCTGAAGCCGATGACTGGCCAACTCTCAAAATTTCATAAACACGGCCGCACAGGAGGTAAAATTTTAACAAGCATTATATTACATAATCGACTTTGTTTCATAATACAAGGTGAGATAATATGAATGTATTCATTCAAAGATAACATCTTTCGCACACTGCCCCGCCACAACGCGGGATCCCTCCAGGACATTGTCAAAATATAGCTCGGGCGTGCGGTGCTCCTTGCCCTCGGGTGGTCCCTCAGTCGCGAGCTTGACGGCGTTCATCTTCGCCCACTGCACCTTGACACGGGCGAAGGGCATCCGCGCACCCTCTATGCAGACCGATTGCTTGATAACATCAAGACAAGGGCAGGCATTGACCAACCGCTTCACGAGCCCGAAGTAGCTGCTGGGTATAGCTTCTGCAGGCCACAGCCGGATTATTAAATCCTTCATGGCTAGTTCGGCCACCCTATGCAGTTCGACCAACTGTTTTAGCTGGTCGCTAAAGGGCACCGGATGTTCTGGCGCAAGGTATTGCGACCATAACAGCTTCTCCGTTGAGCTCCCCTCTTCGGCTCGGATGAATTCCGCAGCGTCAGAAACACTGCGTGGCAGATCCAAAAACGCCCCTGGAGAACTCCAAATCCGGGTTAGTAAGAGATACCTCTTCTTCACATACTTGCTTTGCATACTAAAAGCCTTACCCGCCGCGATTTTCTTGGCCTCCTGGATCTCCTGGAGGGCGCCCTGGGCTTCAACCCGGGCCTCTTCCACGCTTCGGCAAGCCTTGGCGAGTTCGATCGATTGAGCCGAAACATCGCGCTCCAAGGACTCGCATTTCTTCATGGCATCCTGGAGCTCTTGCTGGACCTCATTAAGCCTGGCCTCGTGCTTCTTACGGGCGGCTTGTTCCTCGGCAGCTTTCTCCTCGGCCTTGGCCAGCGCCTTTTTAAGGACCTCGACCTCGGTCACCGCTCCAACAAATATCATGGCACTACGGTCAATACACATCATTCATTCTTTCCGAATATACAGCCAGTTACCACATACCTTGCTGCCTTTTCACAAGGCCGAGCTCTTCTTCGGCCCGCTCCAGACTTTGCTTTAGTCCGGAGACCTCAGCAGCATGAGAGGTTGCGGCCAGCAACGACGCCTGCTTATTCACATAAGACATATTTAGTTAGTTTCCTGCGAAAATTACTTGATCCTCTGTCTGGCTTTTCTTTCCGAACACCGGACAGTGTCTCAGGGGCTACTGTCTATACTATGACTTTCTCTTTTGTGTCGCTTACCTCAAAGCCTGTCAGCAGGCTGGTGCTGGCTTCGCTCAGTCCACTCTTGACGGACTGAACACGCTCAACCACCGTACCCATAAGGATACGGTGTTCCTCCACAATGGAAGCGCCTCGTAGCGCTTCCAGCAGATTATCCGGTGCCTCTGGTTGGACAGAGGTCACCGGCGGGGTAGGCACACCTCCTTCTTTCGAAGGAGGCTACTTGCCGGATTCCGGAGCCATATAGGTCTCCGGAACTGTATTTGGCTGGGGTCCGAACTGAACATGCCCCCCATCGCCAGTCTCCATGGGGGTCCTCTCTCCCGGGTGTCCGACGGCCGATGGGTCACCCTCTGGCGCCACCCTGACAGCCTCCTGGACCTCTCCCTGGCCCAGGAAGGTCCTTTGGGACAGCACCTCGTCATTGCCCTTGGCGGTGGGAGAGTAAGTGGCCGGCGGTGACTCGCTGGCCATCGCCTTTGAATCCAGCGAACCTCCTGATGAGGATCGCAGGGAGCTGTCATGGGCTGGACTGCAAACGCATGATTCAACGCGTTCAAACTATGAACCGAAGAGGCCGAATACATGAATGTATCAGAGTCTTTTGAGTACTTACGACGCGGCCAGGGGCTTCTCTCGGGGGCGCGGCTCTGGGCTGCTGTCAATGTCCCATGCGGAGTTATCCGCGAAGGAGGCCTTCCCCCTCTTGGACACCTCTGCCTCCAGATTTGTGGAGGCTGCCCTCTTCTTCCTTCCCCCCTCAGGGGGGAGTGGCTTTGTTCCTCCTCCTCGTCATCATCTTCAGCGGCGGAGGAGTGAGTATCGTTGTCTTCGGACGCCACGTCCGAAGCACCCTTGCGGCGGAGGCCACTTCGGGCCCCCTTGGCCTTCTTCTCTGGCGCCTTGTAAGGCGCCGGGACCAGCATCTTTGTCAGAAGAGAAATTGTTGGCTCCTCGGGCAGCGGAGCCGGACATCGAATCCGCTCCGCCTTCTTTGTCCAGCCCTGAAAAATAATAATAAATGGTGAGACTTAGATATCTCCCCTGAACAAGCAAGTAAAAGACACACCTTGAAACGTGAAAGACTTACCGCACTGGCGGGATGTGCCAGGGCATGCCCACGGTCTTCGGTCGTCTCCGGTGGCGTCTCATTGCCCTTGAAGAGCACCTTCTAGATATCTTCGTGCGTGGTTCCGTAGAACCGTTGCAAGGTCTGGTGCTCGGCCGGATTGAACTCCCATAAGTGGCAAGTCCGGCTCTGGCATGGAAGGATCCGGCAAACTAGCATCACCTGGATCACATTGACGAGCTTGATGTTCTTGTCCACCATGCTCTGGATGCGCGTTTGCAGCGCCATCAGCTCGTCCGACGAAGACCAATTCAGGCCCTTCTCTAGCCAGGAGGTGAGCCGCATTGGGGCTCCGGACTAGAATTCGGGAGCCATGGCCCAGGTGGCGTCGCGGGGCTCTGTGACATAGAACCACAGTTGCTGCCACCCTATGACCATCTCCACAAAAGTACCCTTGGGCCATGTGACATTGGGCAGCTTGCTCACCATGGCGCCTCCGCACTCCGCGTGTTGGCCATCCACCACCTTTGGCTTCACGTTGAAGATCTTAAGCCACAGTCCGAAGTGGGGTGGAATGCGGAGGAAGACCCCACACACGACAATGAATGCCGAGATGTTGAGGAAGGAGTTTGGGGCTAGATCATGGAAATCTAGCCCGTAATAGAACATTAGTTCGCGGATGAAAGGGTGGAGAGGAAACCCTAACCCGTGGACGAAGTGGGGGATGAACTCCACCCTCTCATCGGGCTTCGGGGTGGGGATGATCTGCCCCTTGGCCGGGAGCCGGTGGGCGATTTCCTTCGCCAGGTACTGCTACCTCTTGAGCACTACGTTGGTTTTCCCTTGAAGAGGAAAGGGTGATGCAGCAAAGTAGTGTAAGTAATTCCCTCAGTTTTTGAGAACCAAGGTATCAATCTAGTAGGAGGCCACGCACGAGTCCCTCGCACCTACACAAACAAATAAAGTCCTCGCAACCAACGCAATAAAGGGGTTGTCAATCCCTTCACGATCACTTACGAAGTGAGATCTGATAGATATGATAAGATAATATTTTTGGTATTTTTATGATAAAGATGCAAAGTAAAATAAAAGGCAATAAAAATAGCTAAGTGTTGGAAGATTAATATGACGGAAAATAGACCCGCGGGCCATAGCTTTCACTTGTGGCTTCTCTCGAGAGCATAAGTATTACGGTGGGTGAACAAATTACTGTTGAGCAATTGACAGAATTGAGCATAGTTATGAGAATATCTAGGTACGATCATGTATATAGGCATCACCGCCGCGACAAGTAGACCGACTCATGCCTGCATCTACTACTATTACTCCACACATCGACCGCTATCCAGCATGCATCTAGAGTATTAAGTTCAAAAGAACAGAGTAACGCTTTAAGTAAGATGACATGATGTAGAGGGATAAACTCATGCAATATGATATAAACCCCATCTTGTTATCCTCGATGGCAACAATAATATACGTGCCTTGCTGCCCCTGCTGTCACTGGGAAAGGACACCGCAAGATTGAACCCAAAGCTAAGCACTTCTCCCATTGCAAGAAAGATCAATCTAGTAGGCCAAACCAAACTGATAATTCAAAGAGACTTGCAAAGATAACCAATCATACATAAAAGAATTCAGAGAAGATTCAAATATTGTTCATAGATAAACTTGATCGTAAAACCACAATTCATCAGCCTCAACAAACACACCGCAAAAGAAGATTACATCGAATAGATCTCCACGAGAATCATGAGACCCAAAGAGAGAGAAGAAGCCATCTAGCTAATAACTATGGACCCGAAGGTCTGAGGTAAACTACTCACACATCATTTGAGAGGCTATGGTGTTGATGTAGAAGCCCTCCGTGATCAATGCCCCCACAGGTGGAGCTCCGGAAAAGGCCCCAAGATGGGATCTCACGAGTACAGAAGGTTGCGGCGGTGGAATTAGGTTTTTGGCTCCGTATCTGGTAGTTTGGGGGTACGTAGGTATATATAGGAGGAAGAAGTACGTCGGTGGAGCAATGTGGGCCCCACGAGGGTGGAGGGCGCGCCCAGGGGGTAGGCGCGCCCCCCTACCTCGTGCCCTCCTGATTGCTTTCTTGACGTAGGGTCCAAGTCCTCTGGATCACGTTTGTTCCAAAAATCACGTTCCCGAAGGTTTCATTCCGTTTGGACTCCGTTTGATATTGTTTTTCTGCAAAACTCTGAAATAGGCAAAAAAAACAACAATTCTAGGCTAGGCCTCCGGTTAATAGGTTAGTCCCAAAATAATATAAAAGTGTATAATAAAGCCCATTAAACATCCAAAACAAAATATAATATAGCATGGAACAATAAAAAATTATGTATACGTTGGAGACGTATCAAGCATCCCCAAGCTTAATTCCTACTCGTCCTCGAGTAGGTAAATGATAAAAACAGAATTTTTGATGTGGAATGCTACTTAGCATAATTTCAATGTAATTCTTCTTATTGTGGCACGAATGTTCAGATTTGATATGATTCAAGATAAAAGTTTAATGTTGAAATAAAAACAATAATACTTCAAGCATGCTAACCAAGCAATTATGTCTTATCAAAATAACATAGCCAAAGCAAGTTATCCCTACAAAATCATATAGTCTGGCTATGCTCCATCTTCCCCACACAAAATATTCATATCATGTACAACCTCGGTTTTAGCCAAGCAATTGGTTCATACTTTTTAACGCGCTTCAGCCTTTTCAACTCTTACGCAATACATGAGCGCAAGCCATGGATATAGCACTATGGTGGAATAAGGTATAATGATAGGGGTTATGTGGGAAGACAAAAAAGGAGAAAGTCTCACATCAACGAGGCTAATCAACGGGCTATGGAGATGCGCATCAATTGATGTCAATGCAAGGAGTGGGGATTGCCATGCAACGGATGCACTTAGAGCTATAAGTGTATGAAAGCTCAAACAAAAAGAAACTAAGTGGGTGTGCATCCAACTTGCTTGCTCACGAAGACCTCGGGCATTTGAGGAAGCCCATCATTGGAATATACAAGCCAAGTTCTATAATGAAATTTCCCACTAGTGTATGAAAGTGACAAAATGAGAGACTCTCTATCATGAAGATCACGGTGCTACTTTGAAGCACAAGTGTGGTAAAAGGATAGTAACATTGTCCCTTCTCTCTTATTCTCTCTTTTTTTTATTTGGGCCTTTTCTCCTCTCTTTTTTATGGCCTCTTTTTTTTATTTAGTCCGGAGTCTCATCCCGACTTGTGGGGGAATCATAGTGTCCATCATCCTTTCCTCACTTGGGACAATGCTCTAATAATGATGATCATCACACTTTTATTTACTTACAACTCATGAATTACAACTCAATACTTAGAACAAAATATGACTCTATGTGAATGCCTCCGGCGGTGTACCGGGATATGCAATGAATCAAGAGCGACATGTATGAAAGAATTATGAATGGTGGCTTTGCCACAAATACAATG
Organism: Triticum aestivum; assembly: GCF_018294505.1. Classification (NCBI taxonomy): domain Eukaryota; kingdom Viridiplantae; phylum Streptophyta; class Magnoliopsida; order Poales; family Poaceae; genus Triticum; species Triticum aestivum. The sequence goes on from NC_057802.1 coordinate 165,943,868, forward strand.
TCAACTACATGATCATGCAAAGCAATATGACAATGATGGAGCATGTCATGATAAACGAAACGGTGGAAAGTTGCATGGCAATATATCTCGGAATGGCTAAGGAAATGCCATAATAGGTAGGTATGGTGGCTGTTTTGAGGAAGATATAAGGAGGTTTATGTGTGATAGAGCATATCATATCACGGGGTTTGGATGCACCGGCGAAGTTTGCACCAACTCTCAAGGTGAGAAAGGGCAATGCACGGTACCGAAGAGGCTAGAAAATTCCGGAAAGGTAAGTGTGCGTATAATCCATGGACTCACATTAGTCATAAAGAACTCATATACTTACTGCAAAAATTTATTAGCCCTCGAAGCAAAGTACTACTACGCATGCTCCTAGGGGAAGGGTTGGTAGGAGTTAACCATCGCGCGATCCCGACGGCCACACAAAGGATGACAATCAATAAATACCTCATGCTCCGAATTCGTTACATAACGGTTCACCATATGTGCATGCTACGGGAATCACAAACTCCAACATAAGTATTTTTCAATTCCACAATTACTCAACTAGCACAACTATGATATTACCACCTTTATATCTCAAAACAATTATCAAGCATCAAATTTCTCATGATATTATAATTAAAGCAAATTGCCATGCTATTTTAAGACTCTCAAAATAATATAAGTGAAGCATGAGAGATCAATAGTTTCTATAAAACAAATCCACCGTCGTGCTCTAAAAGATATAAGTGAAGCACTAGAGCAAAACTATATAGCTCAAAAAATATAAGTGAAGCACATAGAGTATTCTAATAAGTTCCAATTTATGTGTGACTCTCTCAAAAGGTGTGTACATAAAGGATGATTGTGGTAAACTAAAAAACAAAGACTCAAATAATACAAGATGCTCCAAGCAAAACACATATCATGTGGTGAATAAAAATATAGCTCCAAGTAAAGTTACCGATGGAAGTACACGAAAGAGGGGATGCCTTCCGGGGCATCCCCAAGATTTGGCTTTTTGGTGTCCTTAGATTATCTTGGGGTGCCATGGGCATCCCCAAGCTTAGGCTATTTCCACTCTTTGTTCCATAATACATCAAATCTTTCACCCAAAACTTGAAAACTTCACAACACAAAACTTAACAGAAAATCTCGTGAGCTCCGTTAGCGAAAGAAAACAAAACACCACTTAAAGGTACTGTAATGAACTCATTATTTATTTATATTGGTGTTAAACCTACTGTATTCCAACTTTTATATGGTTTATAAACTATTTTACTAGCCATAGATTCATCAAAATAAGCAAACAACACACGAAAAACAGAATCTGTCAAAAACAGAACCGTCTGTAGTAATTTGTAACTAACGCAAACTTCTGGAACTCCAAAACATCTACCAAAATAGGACGACCTATAAAATTTGTTTATTGATCTGCTGCAATTGGAATCAATCACGTTCTGGTGATTTTTTACAATTGTTTTCGTGAACAGAAAGTTTCTGGAATTTTCAGCAAGATCAAATAACCATCATCCAAGAAGATCCTATAGGTTAAACTTGGCACAAACATTAATTAAAACATAAAAACAGATCTAACCAGAGGCTAGATCAAATATTTATTCCTAAACAGAAGGAAAAAGCAAAAAAAATAAAAAAAAAATTGGGTTGCCTCCCAACAAGCGCTATCGTTTAACGCCCCTAGCTAGGCATTGGTAATTTTAATGATGCTCACATGAAAGACAAGAATTGAAGCGCAAAGAGAGCATAATAAAACATGTGAAAATCACGTTTAAGTCTAACATACTTCCTATGCATAGGCATCTTATAGGCAAACAAATTATCATAGCAACCAAAAACTAGCATATGCAAGGAAGTGGAAAGAAACAATAGCAATCTCAACATAACGAGAGGTAATTTATTATCATGAAAATTTCTACAACCATATTTTCCTATCTCATAATAATTACATGTGGGATCATAAGCAAATTCAACAAAATATCTATCACAATAAATATTTTCAACACGATCCACATGCATGCAAAGTTGACACTCTTCCAAAATAGTGGGATTAACATTAACTAAAGTCATGACCTCTCCAAACCCACTTTTATCAAAAACTTCATAAGATTGAACATTCACCAAATATGTGGGATCTAAAGTTGACACTCTTCCAAACCTAAATTCAATATTATTGCAAACATTATTATCAATCTCATATTCATCATGGGGCTTAAATAAATTTTCAAGATCAATAGAAGAATCACCCCAATCATGATGATTGCACCAAGTAGTAGACACAGTAAAACTAGCATCCCCAAGCTTGGGGTTTTGCATAATATTAGCATAATTGACAAGAAAATTTATAGTAAAATTATTGCAATCATGCTTTTCATTGAAGGAACTACCAAGTATGGGTGGAATAGCAACGATCTCATGTTTAACGTAAGGAACTATAGCAAATTCATCTTCATAAATATTGGCATCATGGCCACAAGGATAGCAAGCATCATCTTCATCAAGGGGTATTTCAATCAAATCATCGGAATCATAATTATCTATAGATTCATGCATATCATTATTTTCTTTAGAAGCAACTATCATTCTTTCAATAAATTCTTTGACATAGACATTATGAGCATAGTTTTCATAGCAATATTCAAGTATGTCAAGATTTTCAGATTCGTAAAGAGTAGTATCATACTTTTCAATCAAAGAAGCAACTTCATAAGAACCCTTAAAAGCAACAAATTCTTCAATTTGTTCGATATCATAGTAGCTATAAATACCCTTTGCATAAGAAGATAAGATTTTATTTTCATTAAACTCACATAGGTAGGGAAGGTGTTTTTAAGGGTTCTTAGAGCAACAAGTAATATCACAAATTTCACAAAGATTCCAAGAATAACACATCAATTTGTTTATTTGATTCCATAAGAGCTTCCCTTTTTCAGACAAACGGTGACGCACAAAATGAGCATGCTCATCTAAAGATTTCCCATCAACTAGGCTAGTTGGGGTTTCAGCACGAGCGCATAAGGATCGAAGATGATCCAAGTATAACACTTTAGGTGGATCCATATCAATAGATTTTTAGCAAGCAAAGATGCAAGCAAATAGAAGGCACGTGGAAACACAAATAGAAAGGCATACGGGAAGAAGGCGAATAAAACGGCAAGGGTGAACTGGGGGAGAGGAAAACGAGAGGCAAATGGCAAATAATGTAATGCGAGGGATAAGGGTTTGTGATGGGTAACTGGTATGTTGACTTTTGCGTAGACTCCCTGGCAACGGTGCCAGAAATCCTTCTTACTACCTCTTGAGCACTACGTTGGTTTTCCCTTGAAGAGGAAATGGTGATGCAACAAAGTAGCGTAAGTATTTCCCTTAATTTTTTAGAACCAAGGTATCAATCCAGTAGGAGGCCACGCACGAGTCCCTTGCACCTACACAAACAAATAAAATCCTAGCAACCAACACAATAAAGGGGTTGTCAATCCCTTCACGGTCACTTACGAAAGTGACATCTGATAGATATGATAAGATAATATTTTTGGTATTTTTATGATAAAGATGCAAAGTAAAATAAAAGGCAATAAAAATAGCTAAGTGTTGGAAGATTAATATGATGGAAAATAGACCCGAGGGCCATAGGTTTCACTAGTGGCTTCTCTCAAGAGCATAAGTATTACGGTGGGTGAACAAATTACTGCTGAGCAATTGACAGAATTGAGCATAGTTATGAGAATATCTAGGTATGATCATGTATATAGGCATCACGTCCGCGACAAGTAGACCGACTCCTGCCTGCATCTACTACTATTACTCCACACATCGACCGCTATCCAGCATGCATCTAGAGTATTAAGTTCAAAAGAACATAGTAACGCTTTATGTAAGATGACATGATGTAGACGGATAAACTCATGCAATATGATATAAACCCCATCTTGTTATCCTCGATGGCAACAATACAATATGTGCCTTGCTACCCCTGCTGTCACTGGGAAAGGACACCGCAAGATTGAACCCAAAGCTAGGCACTTCTCCCATTGCAAGAAAGATCAATGTAGTAGTCCAAACCAAACTGATAATTCGAAGAGACTTGCAAAGATAACCAATCATACATAAAAGAATTCGGAGAAGATTCAAATATTGTTCATAGATAAACTTGATCATAAACCCACAATTCATCAGTCTCAACAAACACACCGCAAAATAAGATTACATCGAATAGATCTCCACAAGAATCGTGGAGAACTTTGTATTGCGATCCAAAGAGAGAGAAGAAGCCATCTAGCTAATAACTATGGACCCGAAGGTCTGAGGTAAACTACTCACACATCATCGGAGAGGCTATGGTGTTGATGTAGAAGCCTCCGTGATCAATGCCCCCTCTGGCAGAGCTCCAGAAAAGACCCCAAGATGGGATCTCACGAGTACAGAAGGTTGCGGCAGTGGAATTTGGTTTTTGGCTCTGTATCTGGTAGTTTGGGGGCAACATGGGCCCCGCGAGGGTGGAGGGCGCGCCCCCTACCCCGTGCCCTCCTGATTGCTTTCTTGACGTAGGGTCCAAGTCCTCTGGATCACGTTTGTTCCAAAAATCACGTTCCCGAAGGTTTCATTCCGTTTGGACTCTGTTTGATATTCTTTTTCTGCGAAACTCTGAAATAGGCAAAAAACAACAATTCTGGGCTGGGCCTCCGGTTAATAGGTTAGTCCCAAAATAATATAAAAGTGTATAATAAAGCCCATTAAACATACAAAATAGAATATAATATAGCATGGAACAATCAAAAATTATAGATACGTTGGAGATGTATCAGGTACCCGGCCTCCCGAAGCTTGGTGATGTCCTTCTACTTGACGGAGGAGGCCATCCACTTGCCTTGCGCTCCAGATCCAGACATGGTCGAGTGCTTTCTTGAGGCGGAAAATATGAGGACTTGGGTGCTGGAGCTCGAGAATGGGAGGGCAGAGAAAGAGAGAAGGCGTGGGTGAAAGAAAAGAATCCTTATCTCCTTATAAAGGCAGTGAATATCAAGCGCCTCCCCACTCGCCTTAAAACTCGCTTGTTCCCAAGGGCTGTGCAAACGGCACGGTTAGATTACCCATGCCCGTATTGATGAGAATCCCGCGATAAGGGGACACGATCTCTGCTTTTACAGGACGTGCCAATGAGGCCACATCTCGAAGCGGCAGGCCAAAAAACGGTTCGAAATAATAACCAGGTGATGACGTGGTATCACGTTACAAAAGTTCTCAGCGGATGGGACTCGTGAAATATTATACTCTCTGCGGTTGTGTGTGGTACTTGTGTTGCAGAGCCGGACACGTTCATTGCGTTCGAAGACTATTTTGGAGTGTTCAGAGGAGGAACCCGCCTTGCAATGCCGAAGACAATCTACACACCGGACACCTCGTCATTGAAGCCTGGTTCGGGGGCTACTGAGGGAGTCCTAGACTAAGGGGTCCTCGGGCGTCCGACCTGTTAGACATGGGCCGGACTGATGGGCTGTGAAGATACGAAGACCGAAGACTTTCTCCCGTGTCCGGATGGGACTCTCCTTGGCGTGGAAGGCAAGCTTGGCGTCCAAATATGAAGATTCCTTTCTCTGTAACCGACTTTGTACAACCCTAGTCCCCTCCGGTGTCTATATAAACCGGAGGGCTTAGTCCGTAGAGCGAAGAATCATAATCATAGTCATACAGGCTAGACTTCTAGGGTTTTAGCCATTACGATCTCGTGGTAGATCAACTCTTGTAATACTCATATTCATCAAGATCAATCAAGCAAGAAGTAGGGTATTACCTCCATAGAGAGGGCCCGAACCTGGGTAAACATTGTGTCCCCGGTCTCCTGTTACCATCGACCTTAGATGCACAGTTCGGGACCCCCTACCCGAGATCCGCCAATTTTGACACTGACACATGGTGACGAACTCTTTCAAGCCCTGGTGGCCCTGCAGGTGCCAGAGGTCGCAATGAAGAATGTGCACCTCGAGGCCGCGCTCGCCGCGCAGCACCTTGCCATACAAGAAATCGTCGACCTGCACATCCACGTCTACGAGGAAATCGTCTACATAGGGCACTATAAGGCCAGCGAGGACAGAAAGACGTTGGCCTTCTTCCAGTGGCTGGAATCTTTGGACGCCATTGTTCAGAAGCACGTCGACCTGGCCACGAAAGCCACTGTTACTTAGTCGCCGTTCGGTGGGCCGGCGCCCTGAGTCGAGGAGGTGGACATCGTCGATGGATGCATGTCTTCTTCTTGCCTCCTGTAACCAGCACTACATCGCCTCATGGCTTTAATGTTTTTTTCGTATAGTACTCCCTCCATTCCCAAATATAAGTCTTTCTAGAGATTCCAGCAAGTGACTACATACGGAGCAAAATGAGTGAATCTACACTCTAAAATATTTCTACATACATCCATATGTTGTATTCCATTTGAAATATCTAAAAAGGCTTATATTTAGAAACGGAGGGAGTATATGGCATTTTTATTCCAGTCGTAACACTTTCACTATAAGGTGGGGCCGCAGTTGAGCAAACCGACCATCGGCAAGAGGCACTTGGGTGGGCGGCCTGATGGGGAATAGAGAGGAGTCGTGCGATGGGGGGGAGCGATCTGGTGCGGGCAGGGGAGATTTTTGTAGTTCTCTTTTAGTGGGCCCAAGGAGAACTAACTCAATTAGAACCTCTCCACTGGGCTAGTTTTTTTAGCTGGGTTAGAGCAAACTAGCTCAAACTAACCCCTCCTGCTTGGATAATTTGAGGCTATTTCAACCCAAACTAGCTCTAACTCAGGGATCCAAACAAAGAGGAGTAGTACTATACACGCTATAGTCTGGACCGTAGCACATTGTTTTATGGCCATATCAGCACATTGTTTTCTACTGCTGGTTCATTGGGTTGCCGTGGTTCGCACTCCTCCGGCGTGAGTAGTAGTACTACTAGTATGTACCGCATTGCTCCTTCTTACTACTACCTACTTGCCGACATGTGGGAGAGCCAGTATCCGGGTCGACGTGTCATGCACCAGATTAGAGTGCGGAACGGAAGGGGGGCATCACCCCGGTCGTACCGCCAGTAATTCATGACTATAGTGAGTAGTCATATCACAAGTCTTTCCAGCAGTAACACGCCGTCAAATCACACAGCCCGACACCTTTCCAGCAGTAAGTAAGTTGAATCCGCTACTCCCTCACCCTCCTCGCCTCTCTGTCAAACCGCCTACGCGAAAACTGCCGCGCGTACTGCCCGGGAAAAGCCCCGTCCTCAAATTTTAACTACGCGAAAATAGTTCGAGCTTGTTCGTTCTATATAAATACTAGTACTATATGTTTATTCACCCGTGGGGTTGTTCAATGAATGGAGGGCCAGGGAGCACAAGTGAACAATACTACTACTACTAGTAAGGTACACATGCATTGCACGCATGAGATTTGGTAACCAAATTATGAATAAATAACACACTATAGCATGTAAGCCTTGAGTCATATATGCATGATGTAGATGCTCGTTTAATTCTTATAGTTCATCTAGTTCAAAATCAATTAGTTTTATAAAAAATATATTTTAAGATTCATGGAATTGTGCACTGTGAAGCATAAAGTAAAAACAAATAGTGACAATTCATCTTGAAAAAAAGTTTGGAAATTAAGATATGGAAGATTCTAGAGCAAAGGAGAACTGCTTGCGTTTTGAGGTTTATGCATTATGCTTAAGTTCAACCATGGAGCCTTCTAGATTCTACACGTGGCAGAATTTCGTGGAATGTAGATGATATCCAACGGCCAGTAGTGCTCGAATTTGCCATGTTTGTACCGTCGGATTGGCTTCATCCAACGACCAACTTTCAAAGTTATTTACACACTGTATAGGGGTATAGAGTAGTAGTAAGTAGGAGTCATATAGTTAGTCACCTTAAATAGAGAGTTTCTTTTCTTTAATGCCACGTACACAAATTGAAACGCTTGTTGTGGAGAGAAAAAGATAATCACTCCACTATATATGTACACAGGGGCCTGAGCGCTTGCTTTACTAGGGTTGCTCTCTTCATTCTCTCATCCTCTCCAGATCTAAACAAGACAGCGGTAGCGACATTTTCTCTCTGCTCACCGCTGGTCACAAATCTGGCCGGATCCCTTTGGCTGGTGTGTGTAGAGGACTAGGTGCATTGTTCACGCGGTCATCGCTGGTCACGCGGTCTGCCCGTGTCGTTCTCTCCGACACAGCGCCGGCTCGGGAGGTCCTCCGACCCTTCTTCCTCCCTGTCGTATTGTGCGCAGATCCGACTTGCCGCCGCCGACATCCCGACGACCATCAGGTATAAGTTCTTCAAAAGCGGCCTTGCTCTACTGCCCTAGCTCCCCACGTGTCTGCATGTGCATCTTTTCTACTCCCATCAGCTCTTCCAAAGCCACCTGAAGTTTTAGTATTATTAGAGGTAAAGCTACTTCATGCATTTGAATCAAGGACTTGGTTCAAGCAACAAAGAAAGGGGGGAAAGTTGTAGCATGAATGTAGGACTTGATTCAAAGAGGAAATAATATGGTGAAAGTAGTAGAGACCGATACCCAACTGGTCTCTTGGTTGCAAAGGGAAATAATGGGAAAACGCAGTACAAATTGGATAAGGAACAAATCTATTATTTGTTCAAAAAGGATAGAAAGTGGCGGCTGGTGGACAAGTCAACAGAGTATGTCCAGGATTAGATTTGTTGCCCTCACATAGTAAATGGTCTTCGGGATTAGAATTGCTGCCCTCACATAGTAAAAGGTCTCCAGGATTAGATTTGCTGCCCTCACGTAGTAAAAGCTCTCCAGGATTAGATTTGCTGCCCTCACATAGTAAAAGGTCTCCAGGATTAGATTTGCTGCCCTCACATAGTAAAAGGTCTCCAGAATTAGATTTGCTGCCCTCACATAGTAAAAGGTCTCCAGGATTAGATTTTCTGCCCGCACATAGTAAAAGGTCTCCACGATTAGATTTGCTGCCCTCAGATAGTAAAAGGTCTCCAGGATTAGATTTGCTGCCCTCACAGAGCATGGACAAACTCGGCATCACCACTTTATGCCTCCTTGTAGGTACATTGTGCTCATGCGTCCACTGTCACATGTCCTTATACCAACCTTTTGCTATTGTTAATGTAAGGGCGCATGTAAAATGAAGCGATCACACTGTTACCTTAAGGACATGTCTAACCAGTGTTATTGTTAATCTAATGCCTCCAGTGATATGATGCAATTAAACCGTGTTACAAATGGTACTCCTGCGGTTTTCCCTAGTATGATAAGAAATTTCTCCTTTACGCTACTGAGTGTCCTGGTGTCCCCACGGTCCCATGCCCTTAAACAACTCTTTAGCTGTTGTTGATTTACTGTATCGGGTAAACAAGCAATGCCACCATTAAAGTAATCCCATATTTGACGAATTTCATTGTTGATCGTAATGCTTCCGGTAACATGAAGCATTGCTGACGTTTTGAAATTTCTACTATCCTTGCGTGATTGCCATGAATATAATTAAGATGCTTCTTTTCATTTCGTGTATGTTTCGTATATTCATATTGACCAGCAACTGTTTACTTTCTATCTTTTTGTGCAGATAGGGATATCCATTTCACCTTGTTGCTATTGTGACCTTTTGGTGAACTGCACAAAACACTTTTTTTGGAATGAGTGTCTTGTGCAGTTCAACTAAAATGTCACGTGGGCAACATCTATCAATTTTGGTGGAACTGCACAAAATCGTGATTGGAGTTTCCATCTCCGTCAAATTCTGTTGGTAATCTCATGCAACATTTTATTAGGCGTTGCAAGATGAGTCGTCACTGTCACCACAATGGCACTTTATTTTAGTGGAATTGCACAAAAGGATAAGCAAATTATAGTTGCACCTTACATGAGCCGGATAGCCAACCTTAATGTTCCTCAATTTTAGTGCAACTACTAAAGAAGAACCTGCCAGCTCACGAAGGCAAGTACTTCTTGCTAGCTGAATGATGCAATCTTTGCTTCATTTCAGGTGAACTGCAAAAAAAGGCGCATGAATTGAATCATGGAACTCCAGGCAGGCCTCATCCGAGTGGAGCTTCAGGTTGAACTCATGGAGTGCCACTATTATAGTAATCATGCTCTTCTTATCTATGATGTGCAAACAGGAATACTCAACTACAGATGTTGTGACTGTCAAGAGCATTCACCAAGTTCTTGGGTTGTATGACACGGCTAGCCAAGATGGATTTAATCCCGATATTCACTTTATCAAAAGGCTCTAATGGGTTGGTTCTGAATCTTGCAAGCTGGGAATCAATGAGATGTGTAGGCATCTTTGTTGTACTTATTATTTGAATCTTATTTGTTGGTTCTGAATCTTGCAAGCTGGGAATCAATGAGATGTGTAGGCATCTTTGTTGTACTTATTATTAGGATCTTATTTGTTGGTTCTGAATCTTGCAAGCTGGGAAACACAGCATGATGATGCAGATGACAACAACCATAACAAACAGTTCAAACTTGGTATTATTATCTATGTGAAAGTGCGACAAATGTGCTGATCGTGTGCATCTTGAGAATAATAATTCTAATTGTTGTGCATGTTGATCCTATGGCACTGATATTACGAGCCAACGCATCGCTTGTTTTAAGTATAAATTTCTATTAAAGCTAATTAAATTTAAGTAACGTGACCACTAACACTTGTTATTATAGTACCAATACAGACCCGCTCATGAACCGACGTGTGGCCGGAGTAGGTTTCTTAATGGAGGCGTTTGAATGTGCCGAGGGTGCATCTTCTGCCGGGCGTGCAGTGGGCGAGGGACGGGTAGTAACTGTTGTCTCCTGTACACACTCAGTTTACTGTTGAATCCAGTTCCCCAAGAGCTGAAAAACGAACTGCCGCCGCCTACCCACTCGTTCACTTGAAGAGACTCCAATGGTGATCCGAGGGGTGAGCCTGCTGGATATGGGCATCAGCAAGGAGTTCCCCTTAGAGTTTGACGTTCAGTCCTATGGCTGCACCAAGTTGAATGTGATGTACACCAACGATCCGGACTCGGTGAAGCTCTGCCTCGCTGAGTTCAAGCAGTACCTACAGGACGAGAAAGCACAAGGTCGCAGGACTAGACCTTGTGCCCATCCATTCATCTCCTAACAAGGACCAGCGGATCGCCGTCGCCCAAGTATGTGTGCGGGACGAGGTTCTCATCTACCACTGTTGTAGGGCCATCAGAGGTTCTGGAGGATTCGCCTGTTTCATCGGCAGCGCCGACTGCACCTTCGCTACGGTGGAGAGAAGGAAGAACGCGACGATTCGGCCATCTGGTGCAACAATCTTGTCGACATCCAGAAGCAATACAAGATCATCAGCAACGAGCAGGAGAAGGACTCCGTGGTTGACCTCGCCGGGACCATCATCAACCCCTGATACGCCAACATGAGAGAAGACAACGATACCAAAGGACCTGAACACGTGGGAGGTACCTCTCAATCTAGCCTACATAACCTACGCGGCCAAGGACGCATACGCATGCTACGACATGTACAGGCGGATCTTGGACATGAGGGCGTGTCTGCTTCCCGTAACCAACGAGTACACGGACAGCTGCAGCGTCATGATCAAGCGTGCCAGGAAGGTCTAGATGTTGTATTTTATCTGTTTATAAGCACCTTTATCATCTGAGTGTTTCATGCATTAGCCTATGTGTCGTAATTTCCTGTTTTGTCCGAAATATTTCTTTTAAGAACCCATTAACCTGTTTGCTTTTTAGTGGCTATTTGCTTATGTATGTAACTAGTTCACTCGTCCGTATAAAAAAAACTAGTTCACTCGGCTGCCGTGCTTTGAATCTCCTTCCTCCCAACATATTCCCCTTCTCAGGTGGACCCAGCAGGTCTCGTACACAGACATATGGGACCAACCACCTATCCATTTGTATTTCTTTATTTTGTTCAATCTTTCGTCCTCTTCCTATACAGCGGCTGGCCATCATAGCCTATGGCGTTGGCCAGGCCATCCCTCTACTCCCACACATTGTCCGGCGGCGGCAGCTCCACCGGCCCACCCTGCACCTGAACAAGTCAACCCTCATACTCCCCTCCGCCTGCGTCTTCCCCCGCTCCGGTTGGTTCGGTCCGAGGTCTCGACATCGTCCTCCGCCTTGGTGCTCTCATCGCGGCGGCGCCGTCTATCGTTCCCAACATGGTCAGCAAAACAAGAGGAATCGGGAGACAACTGTTCGTCGAGAGGCTGTCAGTCCCGGGCCCACCAGGTCCATGGCCTAGGTTTTGTTGTTTAACATGGGCAGCCCACGACATGTTTCAACATTTTTTGGATCCAGCAGGTATCAAGCGGCCTCTGGGCCTCCCAACCTAGCTTGTCTATAACATCAACAACCCAAGTTATGTTTGTTTTTTCAAGACGACGCACAACTCAGTTCTGTTTTTCTATAAGAATGCAAAAATGAACCTATGTTTTCTATAAGAATGCAGAACTGAACCTATATTTATATCTTATTTTATTACATATATATATAATAGAAACACCATAAGGTTCCGTTAAACCTGTCGTTCGTCCAACCATTTTATAGACCTTCCCACTTCCTTTTTTTGTTTTCATTAATCCTATATCTGAATTTTCTCCCACTTTCTTTTTCGATGTAAGCTGAGTTTTCTCCCAGTACTTTTCCCTAGAACCAACTCAACTGTCCCACGTCTAGCCTACAAAATAATAATACCCCACGTCCTATTAACTCATCAAATTAAAATGATATTTTATTTCGTAAATTGAAAGTTCTTACAAAATAATTGTACCATATATATAAACGGGTTGCATAGATGCTACATCATTATTTCACCCTGCCCACCAAATGGACTAAAAAAATGGATTGGCTGACATGTGGACCAGTAGTTCGAAGCCTAAGCAAGGCGTTGGATTTACATCCAACGGCCGGCATTCTTCTTCAATCTCTCGTCTTCTTCCCCCAGCTCTGTCGGGACCGCCTGCTCCAGCCTCCGGCATCCAACGATGTTGTTTTGCGCGCCTCAGCGAAACACTACCCCGCCGATGGCCAGGCCATCCCTCCACTTCGCACCTCATGTTATTCTCTGCCGAGTGTAGGCCCACCCCGCACCCGAACCAGTCAAGTTTCCCACTCCTCTCTGTCTGCGACTCCACTACCGCGTCTTCCCCATCTCCGGGTCGTTCCAGTCTGGGGCCTCGTAGTCGTCCACTGCCTCACTGCGCTCGGCGCGGCGTCGTCATCAAACGAGAGTCATCGGAACAAGACTATACGTGGAGACCCACGAGGTCCATGGTCGCACGCAAGGAAAGTTCCTCCTTATTAAGTTGTTTCCTCCCCCTGACAGCTGGGACCCACTGGCTGTATCTTCGCACGGAAGGAAGTGCCTCCTTGTTATGCGAAAAACCATTCCTCCCGATGACAGCTGGGCCCCGGCAGATTTGGTGGCTGACTTGTGGGCCTACTAAGCAGACGTGTACGTAGGGCTTTGTCAACTTAATCAACAAATGATTCTAGCAACTGGACCATTGGATGTTAATCCAACAGCCGTGCTCCTTCTTCAACCTCTGTTCTTGCTTCTGTCTCCCGTGGGCGGCAGTGCTGCCACGCACCCGAACCAGTCAAGATTCCCACTCCTCTCCATATGCGACTCCACTGCCGCGTCTTCCATATCTCTGGGTCGTTCCAGTCTGGGGCCTCGCCGTCGTCCACCGGCCTTGGTGCGCTCGGCACGGTGTGGTCAACATGGTCAACAACAGAGAGTCATCGGAAGATGACTGTACGTGAGAGGCTGACAGTGGGACGCATGCATGCAACTGCATCCTTTTTACCCTGAAAAATTATGTTTTCTCCCCCTAACTGCTGGGACCCAGCAGCTACATCTTCGCACGCTAGGAAGTGCATCCATATTACGGGCAAAAAAAATGAATAGCCCCCGTGACTATGGGACCCACCAGCTACATCTTCGCACGTAAGGAAGTGCCTGACAGTCGGGACCCATCCGGTCGAAGCGTACATAGCGTTGTCATTCTGGTCGCGAACGTGTACGTACATACTGGTCGATCGGTCTGTCTGCAGGCTGCAGCGATGAACCGCGGCCGTATAAGGAAGGGCACGTGTGGTAGTAGAGGCGCGCACGTGGCATGTACACGTACGTACATAGGCCAGGGTGCAAGAAAGTAAATACGGCCACGTACGTACATACGGGCAGGGTCTCGAACGTCTACTCGCGCATACGTACGGCCAGGGCTCGTGTACATGGCTGGGTCAGAAAGGAGAAACTGTGTCGTCGTCGTGTTTATGGGGAGGCAACGGAATGTGTCGTGTTCATCGGGAGGCAACCGAACGCGTGTTGTTCATCGGGAGCCAACCGCTTGGACGAAACAGCCGATGGAAACGAGGCCTGGCGTATCGCAGAACGGAGGAAACAGCCTTGTGTTCGACTGGCCACGGTCGAAACGGGATCCTGTTCATCGGGAGGGGTCTGGCGTACCGCAAAACGGAGGAAACGGACCTCCTACGGTCGAAACGGGGTCCTGTTGATCGGGAGGGGTGTGGCGTACTGCAAAACAGAGGAAGCAGATTTGTGTTGGAGTGCTACGGTCGAAACAGGGGTCCTATTCATCGGGAGGGGTGTGGCGTACCGCAAAACAGGACTCCACGGGATACTGTTCATCTCCACCGTCGACTGCCTCCACGGGCTACTGTTCAACCACCGTCGACTGCCTCCACGGGCTCCTGTTCATCCACCGTCGACCTCCTCCAGCCTCCACCTGCGACTGTTCATCCACGGGCTCCTGTTCATCCAGCCTCCACCGCGCGCTCCTCCACCGGCTACTGTTCAACCAGCCCTCTCCATGGGGTCCTGTACGTTCAACCGCCCATCCACGGGCTACTGTTCATCCAGCCCTCCACCGGCTACTGTTCAACCAGCCCTCCACGGGGTCCTGTTCATCCAGCCCTCCATGCGGTCATGTTCATCCACCGGCTCGATCGATCGGGGTACTGTTCATCCAGCGGCAACAGCCTCTACTACCACGGGGTCATGTTCATCCAACCCCCCCACCGGGAACTATTCATCCAAACCCCCTCAACAACGCTCACTTTTCATCAAGGGAAGGAGGCAGCAGTGTTTGATCGGCTTCAGTTAGCAGCAGTAGCGAAGGAATCACTCGGGTTCAGTTAACAGCAAGGGATCGATCGATCGCTCGGGTTCAGTAACGCGTAGCGTGCAGTGCAATCGCTCGGGTTCAGTTAGAGCCCAACGCCTCGCTCGGGTTCAGTTGGAGCCCAACGCCTCGCACGCACGCGCGTACCTACGAGAGAAACACGCATCGCTCGGCCCCGACCACCCACCATAATCGGGAACTCCCCGATATTTTCCTCGCCCTCGCTTTTACCACGGGTTTTTCCGTCATGGATGGCCCAAAGAATGTCATGCAGCTGCGTCTATGGCCCGCATAGGACGAAAAGCCCATTTTCTGTCATGATTTTTTGTCATAGAAGTAGGACCCCACCACATCTATGATGATACCGGGTTTTGTCACAATTATCGTCATAGAAGTGTCATAAGCATGACAGAAAATTTTTTCGTTCGGCCCAAAATGTCACGGATGTGTCTTTTTTTTGTAGTGTACGTTGTGATGTTTGATAGCACACAAAGTGTTCCTCCGGTATTCGGAGTTGCATAATCTCATAGTCAGAGGAACATGTATAATTCATGAAGAAAGCAATAGCAATAAAACTATACGATTATAGTGTTAAGCTAACGGATGGGTCTTGTCCATCACATCATTCTCCTAATGATGTGACCCCGTTCATCAAATGACAACACATGTCTATGCTCAGGAAACTTAACCATCATCGATTAAAGAGCTAGTCAAGTAGAGGCATACTAGGGACACTTTGTTTTGTCTATGTATTCACACATGTACTAAGTTTTTGGTTAATACAATTCTAGCATGAATAATAAACATTTATCATGATATAAGAAAATATAAATAACAACTTTATTATTGCCTCTAGGGCATATTTCCTTCAATATGAGCGCTTGTGTTTGTACTGTGTTAAAAATATACATGTCATGATTATACGGTCACTGGCTCACCCGTACAACTCCATATTTTGTTGATGACACGATCAATTGACCAGTCAAACATTCCACGTGGCACAACTAGTGTTGCACCATCAGCGCGCGTAACCATGGGGCCCACCTGTCAGCGCGTATATGAAAGAAAGAAATTGTAGTTTGAGTCTGTACTGTGTTGATAAAATACATTTTATGGTGATCATACGGTCACTGGCTCACCATACAGCTCCGTAATTTGTTGATGACACAATCAATTGACGAGTCAAATGGTCCACATTCAGCAGCGGACATTACCATAGGGCCCACCCGTTAGCGCATATATGAAAGATAGAAATGGTAATAAATTAGTGGTCGATGGGGATTCGAAGTCGTGAGACCTCTGGTTGGCAGCCCGCGCCCCCTGACCACGGGGGACAAGGATCGCCTGGTGATCTTATGTTGAGCCGGCCGTTTTAATTGCACGCACGCATACTGTGGTGAATACAAACTCATCACACATGCGCACAAACATGCCCGCAACGCCCGCATGCATGCATGCATGCAATACTCACACGTACCGATTTAACTACACTTCAGTCGACTGAATCGACTTTCAGGGGGTGGGGGGCTTGCCAGAGTTAAGGAAGAACCAGCCGCAGCAGGGAGGGGGGCTCGCCGGAGAGGTACCCCACTATCTATCTTAGGGTTCAGGGTGGAGGCGGTGGTCGCCGGTGGTGGGGGGCGCGGTGGTGGGGCGGTGGCTTGGGGATCGCCGGAGAAAAAGCTCAGCGTGGGGGGGGGTAGAGGGATGGTCGGGCTGGCAGCGGACCGGTGGTGGGGAGTGGTTCCGGGGCGGGCGAGGCGGCGGTGGCCGGTGGTGGCTGGCGGCTCAGGAGGGTGGAGGTTGAAGATTAACTGCATGCCCTTGATTTCGTATCCAACGTGTGGAAAATCAACTGACCAGAGATGAAAAAGTCAGCCGACTGATGTGGAGCCTCACCCCGCACGTACACATGCACGCACGCAACACTTGCACGAACACACGCACGCATGCAAGCG
This sequence comes from Triticum aestivum, assembly GCF_018294505.1. Classification (NCBI taxonomy): domain Eukaryota; kingdom Viridiplantae; phylum Streptophyta; class Magnoliopsida; order Poales; family Poaceae; genus Triticum; species Triticum aestivum. The sequence goes on from NC_057802.1 coordinate 165,961,009, forward strand.
TGCAACATTGACATGTACACATGCACTCATGAACACACGCACGCACACATGCATGCAACACTGAAATGTACACATGCACGCACGCAACACTCGCACGCCTGCATGCACACAGCACACGACGCAAGACACATGCTCAACCTATACATGCATGCACCCTTTGTTAAGGACCTGGATTGTTACGGGTATTTATCAGTCTTATCTATGATAAGTAGAACATTGATGTTTGCAGCGGTCTTTATGACTCACAACGTATCGAACAGGCTATCAACGTATATATGAAAATTTTAAAATTCTCTTACATTATATAGTAGGCTTACCTACATGAAATAGATGACGTCACACTCAATGAATAATCATCAGTTTATGAAATGCCCGCTTCTGACCGCCCTGGCCCACCAAAAGCTCCTCTGTCGTGCACTGTTTGCGTTGGGTCACTGACATGCAGGCCAGGTACCCAACGAGCCCACATGTCAGTGGAAGAACGCGCGATGTTGTACGTTAGAGTCGAGGGCGCCGCTCGTTGCACGCCCGGCTGAACATGCCTCCTTGCCGCATTCAAACCCCTCCATGAAACCCGTGTGGAAGCCGAGAAACCCACTCTGGACATACGTCCGTTCATGACCGGGCCGGCATTAAACGCAACGCCGGCCAAGCTCCTCCCGTCTGACGTCTATTTAATCTCCTATTTAAACAGGCCAGACGCCGGCCAAGAATCATACACCTCCGCCGCTACCCTATCTCCTCCTTCACCATTTTGTCCACTCTTACAATGGCTTACGAAGAGTAGTTATCCGGCATCCAAGCCGGCTGGGTGGCCCGCCGAGCCCGCTGGATACGAGCTATGCAGCTTGCTGATCCACCTCCCTCCCCTCGCCCTACGGAGCTAGTTGCCGCCCAAGCCGGCGCGCGGTTCAGCAACTCGCCGCTCCAGGCAAGCTCGACGAGGAGCGGTGAGCTGATCCACGCCGGCACAGCGGGGAGCACGGGCATCGTCGCTGCTGTCCACGCCGCTGCCTCGTACCGCGCCTCCCATGTCTGCGACCGCGTCTCCCGTTTCTATGACCGAGACTCCCATGCCTGCGGTCGTGCCATGCAAGCAAAAACAGAAGCCGGGTGCGCAGACAGCAATGAGTCGGTGGCCAGCGCCTCCGCGTCCGCTGCCATCATCAATGAGAAGTAGACCACGGGAGGCCGCCGCCGCTTGGGTCCCATGAAGGCCACCGCGGAGGCGACGCCGGTGTACACAGCAGGTGTCTTGCGGGATCCTTTTGTTGCCAGGACCTTCGTCGACCCTGCAGGGGATCCATAGAAGTGGAGAAGCCCCCTTCAGACTCCATCTTGGGCATCAACCAACGATGCGGGTTCAGCGGCGGGGAAGCGAGCCGTCCTTTGTGCTGAAGCATATACCTCCAGGGCTCCCGGCAGTCCGGTGATCGTGCTGCCGGACATGAGGAAGAGAAATGGTCGGTGGGCGACCATTTAGGCTAGGTATTATTATACACATGCTGTTCAGGACTAGCACCACTTAGTTGATTTGAATGTAATGAAATCCGTCATGTTTGTATGAAAATCCGGTATTTTATATGAATTCTGGCATTGTTTATATGAAATATCACCGTGTTTGCATAAGTTCCGTCCGGTTGGTTGAGTTGTTGTCAGAATGTGTGTGGCTACGGTTGGATGGCGTAATTTGTGGGTCACCGATCAGTCTGCGGCTGGCTCGGGCAGCATGGTGGGACAAAAAAAAGCACAGCTCGTGCGAGCTCGTCTCCAGCGCGTGACCCGAGCTCTTCCTCGTTCATCGGTGGCAAAGGCATGGGTGGACAAAAGGGTCGCCAATATTTTGGCTACCCCGAGCAAGATCCAAACAGCCCCTCCCAGCCCCACCCCTCCCAGCATATTCAAATCCCTCGTTCCCCGTGATATTTTGCCACGTGTTGTTTGCATGGATATTTTGCTGTGTGAAAACAAATTTAAATATGAACGAACAATCGATTTCCACGGTCTTCTGCCGGGACACAGTTGGATGGCCTCATAGTAGTAGTAGTGTAGAGTACTACTAGTACTACTCCTACTAGATAGTGAGTGTTTAGTACTGTATCTACGTACTAATGGCACTGCATGCATGTGTTAGCAGTATAATGACCACGTGCAGATTTGATGGTAAGATTTGTGTTAGTTGGATGTAATATTATTGCTCTAAGATGTGGTCAAAGTTAGCCTCCAAAACACATTTTATACCCTATATGGATTGAGGGAGTACATGCATTGCTGAGGTTTCTCTTAATCCTTGCGTGCAACATTTTTATTGAAGCTTGAAATGTGAACATGTGAATGGGAGGGACTACTACAACCCTTCCAAAAGAACTGCAGTACTAATGATATCGTACTCCCTCCGTTCACTATCTCACATGCTCAGTACTTTTGCGAACTATGGAAGTAACAAACTTATTCCACCACTCAGTATCTATTATGGATGCATTGTGGATTTTAAATTGAGTCATATAGACCAGAAAGTAGGCACTTAGGGCATCCACAATGTATGATTTTTTTCCTCTAAGCCCTCTCTGCTCTTAGAGGCAGGCCTCTATACATTGCATGAACTGCCTCTAACAAAAAATTGGCTAGCATCGCGTCTAACCTTAGAGGCTGCCCCTAACAATGTAACAATCAATCTGGTCCAAATTGTCAGCCTTAGGAAGCATAAGAAAGTAGGAGTACAAGAGAAATAGTACTAATTGGACAAATGTGTTGCTAATAAATACTTTTTAAATTTCTCCTAGGGCCCACCTTAGAGGATGGTTAGAGTCTCCATACATTGTGGTTTTTTCATTTGATAAGAGGCAAACCATGTGGGCCTACCTTAGAGGCAAGGATCTATACACTGGAGACGCTCTGTACGTATGACTTTTGATGTGTCCCGTCAACTTGCAGAACAAGGAGAAGCTTGCTTAGTACACCGTCTCCCCCGCCCACGGGCATGGTGGCTCGCAGAGTCGCAGGATGAGGAGAAGCTTGCTTACTATGCCTACGCCCGCTCCCTCACCCACGCGCGCGGTGGCTCGCAGGACGAGGAGAAAATTTTACTACTCCCTCCGTTACTCCTCGTCCCTACCTTGGTTAGAGAGATTATCATATTGTTTGAAATATATGTCTTTTAGTAGTAGGAGTAGTACTACAGCAATTTCCTTGGAGTCCGTGGTGCAGCAAGCTACCCTAGGCTATGTTACTACTCCCTCCTTTACGGTTTATGGCTCAATTTCAAAATCCCTCCAACCAAGGTAGACGGTGAGTGGTGGAATTAATTTTGTAGTTTGCACAAGTAATTAGTACGCTCATTTTGTAGTTTGCACAAGTAATTAGCACATGCATTGGTGAGTTTTCTCTTGATACTGCTTGCATTGGGTGATTTAATGCACCTCGAAATCCAAACATGTGATGGTACTACTAGTACTCCCTCCTTTCCGGTTTATAGGGTTTATTTCAACTTTTTTGTTCTTCCAATTTAAAGGGCTCATCTCCATCTCATTTTAGTTTTCGAGGCGCATTAAATATTTCCATGCAAGAATTTAAAAGGAACACACCAATGCATGTAATGTTCCTACTCATCTAGTGGCCAAGCATGCATGCACTGCAATTAATCCAAATTAATGCATGAGTTTAATTTGAGTAGTTTTGTAAAGTACGAGATACATTCCTCCACTCACAAAATGCCTTGGTTGATGAGGTTTCAGATTTGAGCCCTACAAACCGGAAAGGAGGGAGTAGAATTGAGACTTACGAGACGGAAAAACGATTTTTTAGATGAGCCCTATAAACCGGAAATGAGGGAGTACTATGTAGTACTACCTCCATAGTGGGTACGTACTCCGTAAAATCAGATTTTCCCAAAACTAAGTCGCTCAACCTTTATTTTCTTGTTTCCCTTCCCGCCTCTTTGCCTCGAATAGACTATGCCAAACTCCCCTGCCTGCCGTGCGGGAAGAGACCTGCCCTCGCCTTTTTTAGTCCGGGTTTGTATCGATAAATCGCACGAAGCAACAAAAACCAAGCCGTGTCTTGTACTCCTCCATAGTACTAAAAGAGTGGAGACACTCGCTTTCATGAACTTTGTACTTCCTCTCGCCGACATGTGGGACATATAGCAACCGGGTCGACGTATCATGCACCAAATAATAGTGCAGAACAACAGGGGGACGCACCCCAGTCGTAACGCCCAGTAGTAGTAATGAGCAATGAGACATCAAATCACAATGCCGCACCTTCCCAGGCAGACGAAGCAACCATTATTTCACACTTCGTTGAATCCGCTTCGCCATCATCTCCTTCAAGAAAACCACGTATTGCTTCTGCCATTGTTTTGCCTCAAGAGGGACGCACATCGCCTTGGTACATCATGACACGTGGGACCGCATGACAGGCCATGCTCCCCCGCCCACCGCTCGGTAAAATCACCTCATTTTTACTACTTCCTCCGACTCGGTTTATAGGGCATGCACGTCGTTCTAGGTTGAGAGTTTAACTAGCTATATAGTATGTGATGAACAATATATGTTTAGAAACTACATCCGCTTAAGAATCCATTGATATAATTTTTGTGACATAGTAACTCATATTTAGTTAGTCAAATGGATGACCTAGAACTACGTGCATGCCCTATAAACCGAGATGGTGGGAGTAGTATCTTTTTAGATCAATATAGTCGGGATTCACCAAGGAGCAAAACCAAAGTGGTAGGCTGCTCCTGTCGTGTTGGCGTAGCAACTCAAGCAGGGTCAGTCCGCACACGAAGTGGCGACACGCTTAACAGGACCCCTTTGGCTGACATGTTCGGAGCAGCGGTTGGACTTGGAGGCACCCCGGTCGTAGCTCCGCAGTAGTAGTAAATGAGCGATGAGGGGGCAAATCACAAAGCCCCACATTTCCCGCATTAAGCTAGGCGGACGAAGCAACCATCATTTCACTCTAGGGCGCAAGAGCATAAAGAAAAGAGAAAACCAATGATGCGTGTGGCAGCTACCTAGGGCACCCTAGGGTAGGAGCCTCCACTACAAATCCGCTTCTCCCTCATCCTCTTGAAGAAAACCAATGATGCATGCGGCGGGTAGGGTTTGTAGGAGTACCACGGCATGCGGGTCCACGACGTAGTAAATGGGAGAGGGATTGAGTTCGAGTTGACGCCCTAACACGGGTGGGCCACTTTGTTTTACGGGAACGAGGCAGCATTTTGGGTTCGAGGACCAGTGGAGATATATGTTGTACAAAAAATTGTGGACGTAGGTTCGACCGAAAGGCAATGACGCATGGGCCCGCATTTTGATATACCCGCGGCTGCGTGAAATTTGCTACTCAAAATAATGCATAAAAGTTCCTCCAAAAACATCTATAACTAATGGAAAGTGAATATATGCTTAAAATGAAAATGTAATACAAAGAGAAAAAATGAATTGCAGTTAAAAGAATGGCATTTCTAACAAAAATGTGAATATGAACTACATATGTGTGCACGTGACCAACACATACATTGTCAATACAAAATCTAATGCAAGAAATAACTTATGAGTAACATGCATGAATTGATGATGTGGTGCTTGCATGCATAGAGTACAAAAACAATGTGATTTATGACTTGCATGCATGATGTGTTCTTGTGCCATAGTTGCATGTCCAGGAAAAAAGCTACTAGTGGGTTGTACTAGCTATTTAGGAATATAGAAGATGTATACATGGAAGTTGTAGGGAAAGAGATGACATCTCTCTAAATTCCTATGAGTAGGGATTGGAAAAGAGATGTCATTTGGTTCACGTCATAGGAACTTTTCTATTGAATCTAGAGATGACATGTGTCTCAATTCCTATGAGGAGGGATTAGAAAAGAAATGTCATTTGGTTCACATCATAGGAACTTTTCTATTGAATACATGCTTATGTTTATTTTCCTTTGAAATTGTGGGAGTATAGGAATCCATTCATATGAACCAAGTGGCTCTAAAGCTATAAAAATGATATCATGTTTATTTTCCTTTGAAATGTGGAGTATATGAATCTATTCCTATGAACCAATTGGCTCTAAAGGAAAAAATCCTATAAAAATCACATCATATAGAGTTCCTATGATATTCCTCCACACCAAAGAATGGTTGAAATTGCTACAGGTCATAGGACGGTCTTTCTTTGTACACTCCTCCCCCATCTTTAAATTTACCTCTCAAAGATGAATGAAATGATATATATTGGGTATTCTATATGTGCATTTTGGTATACGAAAACTCGGTAAAAGTTTGCGAGGTTTGAATTTTCAATAAAGCTATATGCACTACATTTTGGAATGGAGGGAGGAGCATACGGCAGTTGCTAACACTCACGTGGAAGATTTGTGCGTCAGAGGAGTGCTGTTCTGTTAAATGACATGGCAAAACTGACACTGTCGGATGCCGATCTAACGGTTCTTACGGCGTTCGTCAGGAAACGGCTTTTGGTGAACGTTTGTCAGATATGATTTACAGACACATGCATTGCATTGATACGTGCCCCCTCTCTCTCACGCACACACGCACCCTCACGAGTCACGACTCTCCTAAGTCCTCTCGCACCCACCGTCTATTTGTAAGTAGACATCACACACATATGTGTTATTCACACCCTACCCTCAGAACTTCTAAAAAATAAAAGGCGTCACACACCTTTTATTTTAACTCACAGTCACACACTTATACTATTACTCTTGTGCCGAACGTTCTTTGGCGTAGTATATTGTACTCTCATGAAGAGAAGTGGTGCATGATGTCTACTACACAACCTTCTTCTCGTAGACGTTGTTGGGCCTCCAAGTGCAGAGGTTTGTAGGACAGTATCAAATTACCCTCAAGTGGATGACCTAAGGTTTATCAATCCGTGGGAGGCGTAGGATGAAGATAGTCTCTCTCAAGCAACCCTGCAACCAAATAGCAAAGAGTCTCTTGTGACCCCAACACACCCAATACAATGGTAAATTGTATATGTGCACTAGTTCATCGAAGAGATGGTGATACAAGTGCAATATGGATGGTAGATATAGGTTTTTGTAATCTTAAAATATAAAAACAGCAAGGTAGCAAGCGATAAAAGTGAGCGTAAATGGTATTGTAATGCTAGGAAACAAGGCCTAGGGTTCATACTTTCACTAGTGCAAGTTCTCTCAACAATAATAACATAGTTGGATCATATAACTGTCCCTCAACATGCAACAAAGATTCACTCCAAAGTCACTAATAGCGGAGAACAAACAAAGAGATTATTGTAGGGTACGAAACCACCTCAAAGTTATTCTTTCGGATCGATCTATTCAAGAGTTCGTACTAGAATAACACCTTAAGACACAAATCAACCAAAACCCTAATGTCACCTAGATACCCCATTGTCACCTCAAGTATCCGTGGGTATGATTATACAATATGCATCACACAATCTCAGATTCATCTATTCAACCAACACAAAGAACTTCAAAGAGTGCCCCAAAGTTTCTACCGGAGAGTCAAGACGAAAACGTGTGCCAACCCCTATGCATAGGTTCATGGGCGGAACCCGCAAGTTGATCACCAAAACATACATCAAGTGGATCAATAGAATACCCCACTGTCACCACGGGTATCCCACACAAGAGATACATCAAGTGTTCTCAAATCCTTAAAGACTCAATCCGATAAGATAACTTCAAAGGGAAAACTCAATCCATTACAAGAGAGTAGAAGGGGAGAAACATCATAAGATCCAACTATAATAGCAAAGCTCGCGATACATCAAGATTGTATCACCTCAAGAACACGAGAGAGAGAGAGAGAGAGATCAAACACATAGCTACTGGTACATACCCTCAGCCCCGAGGGTGAACTACTCCCTCCTCGTCATGGAAAGCGCTGGGTTGATGAAGACGGCCACCGGTGAGGGATCCCCCCTCTGGCAGGGTGCCGGAACAGGGTCCCGATTGGTTTTTGGTGGCTACAGAGGCTTGCGGTGGCGGAACTCCCGATCTATTCTGTTCCCCGATGGTTTTAGGGTATATGGATATATATATATAGGCGAACGAAGTCGGTCAGGGGAGCCACGAGGGGCCCACGAGGGTGGAGGGTGCGCCCAGGGGGGTGGGCGCGCCCCCTGCCTCGTGCCTTCCTCGTTGCTTCCCTTACGTGCACTCCAAGTCCCCTGGATTGCTTCCGTTCCAAAAATAACTCTCCCAAAGGTTTCATTCCGTTTGGACTCCGTTTGATATTCCTTTTCTGGGAAACACTGAAACAAGCAAAAAAAAGAAACTGGCACTAGGCTCTGGGTTAATAAGTTAGTCCAAGCATAATATAAAAGTGCATAGTAAAGCCCATAAACATCCAAGCCGGATAATATAATAGCATGAATACTTCATAAATTATAGATACGGTGGAGACGTATCAGCATCCCGAAGCTTAATTCCTGCTCGTCCTCGTGTAGGTAAATGATAAAAGAAAGAATTTATGAAGTGTGAATGCTAGCAGGTGCACAAGTTTGACTAATGATAATTTCAATCACCTTTTCTAGCATCATTATATATCATAACAGTAGCTCAACTCATAAAGCTTCTCATGATCAAGTAACAAGCTATTCACATGTTAAAGTATAGATCATAAACTTTCTTGAAAACTAACAAACCGTGTTATCGGTCATCAAACAATTACAATTCATCTTATTTTCAGGCAGAGTCTATGTCAGAGCGTTAATTTAGCAAACCCCACATACTCAACTATCATATAGTCTTTCACAATTGCTAACACTCACGCGATATTTATGGGTCCAAAGTTTTAATCAGACACAGAGAAAGATAGGGGCTTATAGATTCGCCTCCCAACCTTTTACCTCAAGGGTAATGTCAACAATAATAGTTCATGATGCCTTACATCCAATTGGATATATATCAGAATCTTTCCAACACAAGGTTCTTGCCAAAGGATAAAATGTAAAAATAAAAGGTGAAGATCACCATGACTCTTGCATAAGGTAAAAGACAATAATAAAAGATAGGCCCTTCGCAGAGGGAAGCAGAGGTTGCCATGCGCTTTTATAGTTGGATGCACAAAATATTAATGCGAGGGAACGTCAGTTTATATTGCCACTTGTGATGGGGACCTTTATTATGCAGTCCGTCACTTTTATTTCTTCCATATCACAATGATCGTATAAAGCTTATTTTCTCCACACTAAAAGATCATACATATTTAGAGAGCAATTTTTATTGCATGCACCGATGACAACTTACTTGAAGGATCTTACTCAATCCATAGGTAGGTATGGTGGACTCTCATGGCAATACTGGTTTAAGGGATGTTTGGAAGCACAAGTAGTATCTCTACTTGGTGCAAGGAATTTGTCTAGCATGAGAGGGAAAGGCAAGCTCAACGTGTTGGGCGATCCAAGACAATATACTTTATTTCGGATATAAGAAAACATAACCCATTACGTTGTCTTCCTTGTCCAACATCAACCTTTTAGCATGTCATATTTTAATAAGTGCTCGCAATTACAAAAGATGTCCAAGATAGTATATTTATATGTGAAATCTCTCTTCCTTCAATATTCTTTCATGAATTGTTCAAGTGACCAATAAAATGTTTGCTAACCTTCAATAAATTTACCACCTCTACTTATTATATGTAAAGTCATTACTCCCCATGGGATAAACATATGAAACATATATAATTTCATATTTATGATATTCAATTCATTCAACCATTTACTCATAGGATATAAGTGAAGCACATGAGTAAATGACAAACTACTCCAAAAAGATATAAGTGAAGATCAATGAGTAGTTAAATAATTATGTAGCTACGTGAAGACTCTCTCTCATTTAAGAATTTAAGATCTTGGTATTTTATTCATACAGCAAGCAAAATAAAATAAAATAAAATGACGCTCCAAGCAAAACACATATCATGTGGTGAATAAAAATATAGCTCCAAGTAAAGTTATCGATGAACGAAGACGAAAGAGGGGATGCCTTCCGGGGCATCCCCAAGCTTAGGCTCTTGCTTGTCCTTGAATATTACCTTGGGGTGCCTTGGGCATCCCCAAGCTTAGGCTCTTGCCACTCCTTATTCCATAGTCCATCGAATCTTTACCCAAAACTTGAAAACTTCACAACACAAAACTTAACAGAAAATCTCGTGAGCTCCGTTAGCGAAAGAAAAGAAAACACCACTTCAAGGTACTGTAATGAACTCATTCTTTATTTTTATTGGTGTTAAACCTACTTATTCCAACTTCTCTATGGTTTATAAACTATTTTACTAGCCATAGATTCATCAAAATAAGCAAACAACACATAGAAAACAGAATCTGTCAAAAACAGAACAGTCTGTAGTAATCTGTATCAAACGTATACTTCTGGAACTCGAAAAATTCTAAAATAAATTGGTGGACCTGAGGAATTTGTCTATTAATCATCTGCAAAAATATTCAACTAAATAGAACTCTCCAGTAAAAAGTTTCAGCTAATCTCGTGAGCGCTAAAGTTTCTGTTTTTTACAGCATGATCATAAAGACTTCACCCAAGTCTTCCCAAAGGTTCTACTTGGCACAAGCACTAATTAAAACATAAAACCACATCTAAACAGAATCTATATGGATTATTTATTACTAAACAGAACCAAAAAGCAAAAAACTAAAATAAAATTGGGTTGCCTCCTAACAAGCGCTATCGTTTAACGCCCCTAGCTAGGCATGATGATTTCAATGATGCTTACATAAAAGATAAGAATTGAAACATAAAGAGAACATCATGAAGAATATGACTAGCACATTTAAGTCTAACCCACTTCCTATGCATAGGGATTTTGTGAGCAATAAACTTATGGGAACAATAATCAACTAGCATAGGAAGGCAAAACAAGCATAACTTCAAAACTTTAAGCACATAGAGAGGAAACTTGATATTATTGCAATTCCTACAAGCATATATTCCTCCCTCATAATAATTTTCAGTAGCATCATGAATGAATTCAACAATATAACCAGCACCTAAAGCATTCTTTTCATGATCTACTTGCATAGAAATTTTACTACTCTCCACATAAGCAAAATTCTTCTCTTTCAGAATAGTGGTGGGAGCAAACTCAACAAAATAACTATCATGTGAAGCATAACCCAATTGAAAATTAAAATCATGATGACAAGTTTCATGGTTATCTTTATTCTTTATAGCATACGTGTCATCACAATAATCATGATAAATAGGAGGCATGCTTTCATCATAATAAATTTTCTCATCAAAACTTGGGGGACTAAACATATCATCTTCATCAAACATAGCATCCCCAAGCTTGTGGCTTTGCATATCATTAGAATCATGGGTATTAAAAGAATTCATACTAACAACTTTGCAATCATGCTCATCATTCACATATTTCATGCCAAGCATTCTATGTAATTCTTCTTCTAGTACTTGAGCACAATTTTCCTTCCCATCATTTTCACGAAAGACATTAAAAAGATGAAGCATATGAGGCAACCTTAATTCCATTTTTTGTAGTTTTCTTTTATAAACTAAACTAGTGATAAAACAAGAAACTAAAAGATTCAATTGCAAGATCTAAAGATATGCCTTCAAGCACTCACCTCCCCGGCAACGGCGCCAGAAAAGAGCTTGATGTCTACTACACAACCTTCTTCTTGTAGACGTTGTTGGGCCTCCAAGTGCAGAGGTTTGTAGGACAGTAGCAAATTTCCCTCAAGTGGATGACCTAAGGTTTATCAATCCGTGGGAGGCATAGGATGAAGATAGTCTCTCTCAAGCAACCCTGCAACCAAATAGCAAAGAGTCTCTTGTGTCCCCAACACACCCAATACAATCGTAAATTGTATAGGTGCACTAGTTCGGCGAAGAGATGGTGATACAAGTGCAATATGGATGGTAGATATAGGTTTTTGTAATCTGAAAATATAAACACAGCAAGGTAGCAAGCGATAAAAGTGAGCGTAAATGGTATTGTAATGCTAGGAAACAAGGCCTAGGGTTCATACTTTCACTAGTGCAAGTTCTCTCAACAATAATAACATAGTTGGATCATATAACTGTCCCTCAACATGCAACAAAGAGTCACTCCAAAGTAATTAATAGCGGAGAACAAACAAAGAGATTATTGTAGGGTACGAAACCACAACAAAGTTATTCTTTCAGATCGATCTATTCAAGAGTTCATACTAGAATAACACCTTAAGACACAAATCAACCAAAACCCTAATGTCACCTAGATACTCCATTGTCACCTCAAGTATCCATGGGTATGATTATACGATATGCATCACACAATCTCAGATTCATCTATTCAACCAACACAAAGAACTTCAAAGGGTGCCCCGAAGTTTCTACCGGAGAATCAAGACAAAAACGTGTGCCAACCCCTATGCATAGGTTCATGGGAGGAACCCGCAAGTTGATCACCAAAACATACATCAAGTGGATCAATAGAATACCCCATTGTCACCACGTGTATCCCACGCAAGACATACATCAACTGTTCTCAAATCCTTAAAGACTCAATCCGATAAGATAACTTCAAAGGGAAAACTCAATCCATTACAAGAGAGTAGAAGGGGAGAAACATCATAAGATCCAACTATAATAGCAAAGCTCGCGATACATCAAGATCGTATCACCTCAAGAACACGAGAGAAGAGAGAGAGAGAGATCAAACACATAGCTACTGGTACATACCCTCAGCCCCGAGGGTGAACTACTCCCTCCTCGTCATGGAGAGCGCCGGGATGATGAAGATGGCCACCGGTGAGGGATCCCACCTCCGGCAGGGTGCCGGAACAAGGTCCCGATTGGTTTTTGGTGGCTACAGAGGCTTGCGGCGGTGGAACTCCCGATCTATTTTGTTCCCCGATGGTTTTAGGGTATATGGATATATATAGGCGAAAGAAGTCGGTCAGGGGAGCCACAAGGGGCCCATGAGGGTGGAGGGCGCGCCCACCCCCCCTGCCTCGTGCCTTCCTCGTTGCTTCCCTTACGTGCACTCCAAGTCCCCTGGATTGCTTCCATTCCAAAAATAACTCTCCTGAAGGTTTCATTCCATTTGGACTCCGTGTGATATTCCTTTTCTGCGAAACACTGAAACAAGGGAAAAAACAAAAACTGGCACTGGGCTCTGGGTTAATAAGTTAGTCAGAAAATAATATAAAAGTGCATAGTAAAGCCCATAAACATCCAAGACGGATAATATAATAGCATGAATACTTCATAAATTATAGATACGTTGGAGACGTATCAGTGCACGCACGCACTATTTCTCTCACACCCATTGCCGGTACACGTAGGAGCGCATTTTTTAAGCTAGGGGCGCATTTGTTTACAAAGAGGCATCCCAATTGACATTTTGACTAGTCTAGTTTTCAACTTGATGGAGGGTCGGGGACCGCACGTGAATTATACAATATTGTGCGTCCTAGACGCAGTGGCACGTTATTGATCGAGTTTTATTTTTACTTCAACTTTAAATGAAAATAGTGGTTCGCGCGTATTCAATTTAATAACGGCTAGTACAACAAAATCACTCCACTATATATATAAGCAGGAGCCTCGGCGCTTGCTTTACTAGGGTTCCTCTCTTTCACTCTCTCATGCTCTCCAGATCTAAGCATGACATAGGTGGCCACACTCTCTCTCTGCTCACAGCTGATCACAAATCCGGCCGGACCACCTCGATGGGGGCAGGGGTGTAGGTGCATCATTCACGAGGTCGTCGGCGGCGAGGGAGGAGACCAATAGCTACCCGCGCATCCCGATCGGCGGCCGTGCCATTCTCTCCGAGACAACGCCGGCTCGGGAGGGCCTCCGACCCCTTCTTCCTCCCTGCGGTATTGTGGTCAAGATGCGGCCCCCGACACCGTCTTTGCCACATGCCGACGACCCTCAGGTATATATTCCTTTGAAACATGCCTTGCTCTACTGCCCCAGCTCCCTGTGTGGCTGCGTGTGGATCTTTTTCTACTTCCGTCGGCTGTTCCAAAGCCACCTAGACTTTTACTATTATTAGAGGTAAAGCTAATTCATACAGTCGAATCTAAGAGTTGGTTCAAACAGGGAAGAAAGTGGGAAAGCTGTAGCATGAATCTAGGACTTGGTTCTAAGAGGAAATGGGGGAAAGTAGTAGATACTGGCTACCCAACCAGTCTCTTGGATGAAAAGGCGAAGAAAGCGTGGTGGATGGCGAAGGGTGGGGGGAAGTGGACCTGTCTCTTGGTCGAAAAAGGAAAGAATGTGAGGGGTGTTAGGGGACAATGCAAATGAGAACGAGCAGGTCTAGATTTCCTGTGCTCACATAGGAAAATGTCGCGGAGGAGATAAAAATGGGACAAATCCAGACATGTTGCCTGAGTGTTTGCCGCTCTCGGCAACCACATCTGCCTCACCACTTTATGCCCCTACTGTCCCTACGCCCATATCGCTACCGTTAATGTAAAATCACATGAAGCATTAAGCAATGCCACCTAATGTCACTATTAAGTAATGGTCTAGTGCCGTCGATAAATTGAAGCAATGCCACCACCATTTTATGAAGTGCTTTTGTCTTGCTTTATTTCCCATGAAGTGTGTTTTTGCAGTTACACTTAAATCTCACACCGCTAACATTGCTTCATCCCAGTGGAATTGCACAAATTTGATTGCACATTTACTGACCATGTGCTACTCTCATGACAGTAATACTAATGCTATTGTTCTGCCTGTTAATCTAGTGGAAGTGTTGATGTGATGTGATGCTACTTACTTAAGGGCGCTTTCATACTGTCAATGTAGTGCCAATTATAACACAATAAATGTTGTTGTTAATCAAATGCCACTGCAAATAACTGTCACTATTTAAATAATCGTATTTCATATTTGCGCAAACAGGGATGTCTGTCTCCGTATCGTTTCTATCTGCGCAATCAAAAGTACACACCTCAGTTTTGGTAGAACTGCACAAAATGAGATGCCTATTCCTAGCTATCGTCATCTAACCACCCGTCTTCCAGGTATTCCTACATTGGTAGTAACTAGGTAGAATGACCAACGCAATCTAAAAGAAGCTGATTCGTACATTTTACTTCCTGGTTGCAGTGCAGGGACGAGCGAAAACAACTGCATCCTAGTAGGGAATGCACTTTCTCCCAATTCATCCATGGACCGAGGACTAGCCGGCACGGCTGCACGAAGGTTTTTGGACAGGTGCGCGGACAAGAGGCATTGTGGTCTGCTTATTTCTGCAAATAGCGGTGCTTAAATTTAGTGGAACTGCACAAGAAGTTCAGATGGTCAATACACTACATGGTTCAGTTCAACATTCCAACTGAGAACACAATTATAATTGGTTATTCTGGAATGAGAGAACTTAACCCTGGATGGTGGCAACAAGAAAAACCAGAGTGAACTCCTGGAAATTAAAGCCTGCCTAGGGAAGCCCTTTGCTCAGAGAAGCCTTGTTTGATTTTTCCTGATTCGAAAACCTTCTCACAACTTTGTCTTTTGCAGTGAACTAGTATATGTTTGTTATGTTCTATGAATCATTGAGATGTATAAAATTTCTTAAATTATGCTTTTCAAGTATTTTATGAAGCCGAGTTTAATGCGAATATTCCACGTGAACGCTCGACTAGTGTGTGAACGTTTGGAATTTACATTGTGGCCTGAGTTAACTGCATGAACCACTGTAACAAGATACGTAGTTGCTTATATGTCACACAGCAGATTATTGATTGCTAGTTGGTCGATAGCCTACTTTTCTAGTGTTGAAGCGAGTTGAGCCAATGTGCCGTGTTTTGCACAACTACTTACAAGTGGGGTAGCACCAACAGTGTTTACAAGTACTTAACCAGCCTTACATACCCTATGTATACGTCGGCGCACAGTTCTCGAACGAGTACTCTATTTCATCAAACACACACTGCTCGTATGATAAATCGTAACAACTTATGTCTTACCATGCCATATTCATGAAAAAACTAGTGAGGACGCATCTGTTTCGGAAACAATTAGGATGGTTCTCGCATGATTCACGGGCACACAAAAGTAGTCGCAGTTCCCATAGACGGATTCAAACAAAGTACTAGCCACAGAGGGCTAGATAATAAGCAAGGTTCGGATAATTAGACACAATCCAAACTACTATTAAACACTAGCCAGGGCAACTATTTCATGCCTCGATCTAATTTGGGATGGACACAAGATGGATCTTTCCATGAACATCATCGAGGACGTCCGGCAGCAACTCAATCCTGTGAACCTTCTTGAAGATAACCTTGTGGCCTTACCACTCATAAACTTGTTTGTGGAGGCATGCCATGTCATCTTCCTGCGTAAGCTTGACAAGAATAGTATGCCTCACAAACGAAGGAGTAGCTTTGAACTTCTTGTGCTTCAGTACACCCTGGACAACATGCCTGGCAATAGTGAGGTTGGAATACATCTCGACATTGGTATAAGTGCAAATGGCTTCCAGGATCCAACAACCTAAGAACTCTGCTTTCCCAGTGTGTATATTCAGGTCATCAGCCTCATAGCGAGTGACATGTACAACCACACAATCCTTGTCTGCATCAGGGCTCTAATTGAAACAAAAACTAATTCAAAATTACTTTCCAATATAAGAAACACAAGTTATTTAAACCACTATGTAGAGTCAAAATTATGTGTGACAGGGAAGGTATCATGGCATCTAAGCTAATAAAATTTTGCATTATTTATCACCACATACTTATATGAAAAACCACAGTCGAGATCGGCAAAGAAGAAAGGGATAATTGATCTTATGCCCCTAGTTGGGTCACACTCGGCAGGTTTACCCCTAGTTTCCAAAAACACTTGTTCTTGCCCGAACCACTTTGCTCCTCTTATGCTTTTGCCCTTTGACTGTTTGACCATCACTTTGAAAACTTCATAAAAAATTCATACTAACTCAGAAAAATTCAAATAACGTATCAAAATGTTCAGAAAAGCATCACCTATATGTGCATGTCATTTACATTCATGAAAAAAGTGTTGGCCAGTCCCCATCTTAGTTTTAGCTCATATGATCTTAGCATGAACAGTAAAATCTAAAAAATTCTAAAAATTCTAAAAATAATTTGGTGGCAAACTTTGACCAATGTTTTGAGTGCTTGCCAAGTTTCATATGGGAATGACATTCATGGAAGTCATGGCAAAAAAAATCAATGGTCCAAAATTTCTTTTTTTACCACGACTTCCACGAATGCCATTCCCTTATGAAACTTGGCAAGCACTCAAAACATTGGCGAAAGTTTGCCACCAATTTTTTTAAGAATTTTTAGAATTTTTTTAGATTTTACTGTTCATGCTAAAATCATATGAGCTAAAACTTAGATGGGGACTAGCCAACACTTTTTTCATGAATGCAAATGACATGCACATATAGGTGATGCTTTTCTGAACATTTTGATATCTTGTTTGAATTTTTCTGAGTTAGTATGAATTTTTTACGAAGTTTTCAAAGTGATGGTCAAACGGTCAAAGGGCAAAAGCATAAGAGGGGCAAAGTGGTTTGGGCAGGAACAAGTGTTTTCGGAAACTAGGGGTAAACCTGCCGAGTGGGACACAACTAAGGGCACCAAATTAATTATCCCAAGAAGAAAATCACCTTGGGTGGCTCAATTGGGGGGGCACACATCCTTGAAGGGGGAAAACTGCTCCTGTAGGGCCACGGGGGATGTAACCTCAAACAGGGCGTTGACCATGTCAGCAGTGTCCGTGAGTGTATCTGGGGTCGACTCGGTGGCTTCCTCCATCTTCTTGGAGCTCTCTGTCTCGTGGGGATCAGCCTCCCGCGTCTGCTCCAACATCGGCAGATCTTTGCCTGGTTCTCCTTGGTCCATCATGAAACTGACGAATACTAGGAGACCACTAAAAGGAAAACATAATCGCAATGACAATGAAACAAAAAAGAGAGTGATTGGTTACTGCTTTGCAAAAGTTCTTTTTTTTCTGAACGAAAATATACCAACATCACGGATCCACTTACCTTCCCTTCGTTGGGAGAGAAGAACAGTGGTAGATGCGAGTGTTGGCTTTCTTGAAGACGGTGAGGGAGAAGGGGATTCAGCGAAGAGTGAAATGATGGTTGCTTCGTTCGTCAAACTTAGAGTGCGGGGAGCTGGGGTTTTGTGATACGATGGCTCATTACTGCCGCGCTACGACCGGGGTGACTCTCCGCCTACATAATGCCTTCTAATTTGGTGGATGGCATTTGGGCCCATGCAGTGCATGGCCCGCATGTTGGTGAACAAAAGTAAAACGACATTCAGTAGAGGGAGACGTTTCGATGACCTCGGAGGAGCCAGAAGCGGTAGTGTATCCACTGTACTAGTAGTAATTGTTTTTCTGGGTAGCTGTAGAGTGTCTCCACTGTACTAGTAGTAATTGTTTCTCTATGCCGAAGAAAAAACAGCCCATCCACCCTAGTAAATAATAAAATCAATTCAAGAGCCCATATATTTACTCAATGAGAGGCGCTACCCAGCACACGGCCACCCAAAAAACCTGGGTGCTCTTCTTCCTCCTCACTCCCACCCACCTCACGTCAGCTCGCTCCACTCGTACCCCCAAATTCCTCACCTCACTCCTACAGAAAACCCCAGATCCCCTTCTGCCTCACTACTACAGAAAAACCCCAGCTCCCCTTCTTCTTCACTCACACTACAACTAGGCTCGTCATTCGTTACTCTGCTCAAATCCGTGAGCTCGACGCAATGCCCTTTAGGAAAATGGAGTCGGCTGACCCCAGCGCCAAGAAGATGAGGCTCCCACCAGCAGCGATGCATGTTGTAGATCTCGCACCCGGCAGCGCGGGGAGAAGCGGCAAGCCCGCCCCCACCGGATCCCAGGAACCCGTAGAATCTCGGGTGGACCGCATCAGCGATCTCCCGGATGCCATCCTTGGGGAGATCATCTCGCTTCTCCCCACAAAGGATTGCTACTGCACCCAAGTCCTCTCAATTCGGCAACGCCCTACATGGCGCCCCGCGCCCCTTAATCTCGACTGAAGTCAGCTATCTCTCTTTAATGATTTTGAACTCCCCAGAGCCATCATCTCCTCCCACCAGGGCTCCGTTCAAAGCCTCTGCATCCTGTCATGCTACCTAAGCAAGCATACCATGCCCTGCATGGTGGACGCTTGGCTGAAATCCCCTGAATTCACAGAACTACAGCTTATTGAGTTCTACTATTCCCCAGGAAATCACCTACCATATATCGAACGCCATGTACTTGTGCCCTCAGCACCGATGTCCATCTCGCGGTTTTCCTCCTCTCTCCACACCGCCACCCTTGCGCTGTGCTACTTACCAGACAATCTGGTACTAAACCTTCAACTCCCATTTCTCAAAAAACTTTCACTTGTGCGGGTTCGTATATCGGAGGCCTCATTGCACAACATCATCCACTCCAGTTGCCTTGCCCTGGAGTGCTTGGTGCTTGTTTTCACAGTTAGAATCGGTTGTCTCCAAATAAAGTCGCCTAACCTTGTAAGAATTGGAATTTCTTTTGACAGAAGGCAGCTCATCATCCAAGATGCCCCTTCAAAGGTTGATCCTTGATTCTAGTTATTCACCGTCACAAATAACCGTCCTCTCTGCGCCTAAACTGGAGACCTTGGGTGTAATACATGATCTCTGTGCTCATTTCAAGATGGTGTTTGGCTCCACAGTTCTTCAGGTACTGTATATTATCATCTACACTTGTAACCATAAGCTGCATTTTAAATTTCTGCGCATAAGTTATATATCATCTTGGAGTACACATTTTGTACAAATATTATGTTTTATGCTCAATGAAGAGTTTCTCCATGGATAGCCTATCAATGGTGCTGGATTCTGTCAAGATATTATACATCCAAATGAATAGTTTTGATCTGAACAAGATTATTAGCTTGCTGCAATGCTTTCCATGTATGGAGAAGCTGTATATAAAGGTGATAATTTCACGCACATTGGAAGCCCTAATATAGTGTACTAGAATTAACCGTTCAGCTGTTGCTCTTTCAACACTCTTTTTTTAGACCTTAACTATTTTCAATCTTCATGTCTATTTAGGCAACAGGACGGGGTAAGAAAGTTATAACCAATCGGTGGATTCGTAAGCATCGGGATTTTCTCACTTCTTATGACATTCGATTGAAGACAATAACGCTGGAACGATATGTAGCCAACCATGCAAACACTAGATTTGTCACATTCTTCCTACTGAATGCGAGGTTACTACTGTTCATCAGGATTAAGTTTATCAGCAGCATGGTTTTGACGGATGGGTATGTCGAAGAGCAAAAAAAGGAGTTTCAGGTGGATAAAAGAGCTTCTGAACGTGCCAGGCTTCTATTTACAACATCTTGTGGTCATAATCCAGTAAATTTTACGACCCAGGATGTTCATTCTATCAACCTGACCGACCCATTTAACTGTGACTACCGAAAACAGTGATGGAGTTAGATGTTGTTTCCCTTTTCAATCTGGGTTTTGTCTAAACCTGATGAACAATTAACCCTCATGCTTTTGTACAGTTTGTAAGCTAGAGTTAGATGTTCTTGCCCTTTTCAACTCGGCTGTGACTGTCATATTTTCTTTGAAACAAGGCAACTGGCTTGCCATTCATTTAATTAAGAGTGTAATATTGTAACAAATCCCAACCAAGGGAAATAACATCACTCTCGCCGGCTGCTTGAGCTCACTATGCATTACATAACCCAAGTGATTAGCCCCCACACAACAAAAAAATACACTTTCGTGATGATACGTGTTTGTCACAGTAGGTCACGTTTTCCGTCATGTATGTACATCCATGACAATTTTATGACAGAATCAAGATAGTCATACATGTGCGTCGTAGAAGTGTTCCATGACAATACCAAAATTATCACCATGGAAGTGTTAACTTCCATGACGATAAATGACGCGTCATGGAAGTGCTTTCGTCAAGGGTGACCGACATGTGGCATCCACCGCAATGGGTCGCCTTTAAGCTATCGGGTCTGGTTTGGATCCGATAACCCGTTAACAGCTCGGACCAATGGGGATTTTCCACGTGTAAAATTCTCATTGGCCGAAGGAAACACGTGTCATCTCGTCATTGGGTCAGATATGCGCCTATGATATGTCGACACGTGAGATGGCCCAACACTAGCCCATTTAGCTTACAAAGGCCGGCCCATTTGACTTGGTTAAAAGTTAGCGGGCTGGCCCATGAAAAGCCTGTTAACGGTATGTTTGCATATAGCCCATTTTACGGCCTGGCAACTCACGACCCGTTAGGGCCTTCCCGAAATCGGCCCAACAGTGTCATGTTGGCCGTCAAATATAACACCAGCCCGTTTCACTTTCGGCCCATGTATGGCCCACAACGTCTTTCGGCCCATATGAGGCCTTTCATATCTTTAGGCCCTTTAGTGGCCCATGGTGACTTTGGCCCATAATGAACAGTAAATTTCTTTGTACCCATTAATGGCCCATGATTCACATGGGGCGTTTCCAGCCTGTGTTAGCTTTCGGCCTATTGACGGCCCATGCGTTCTTGGGCTACTTTCTAGCCCTCGATTACTTTCGACCCGTTACTGGCCTGTTCCCCTAATGGGCCAAATTCGGCCCGTGGTTAGAATTGGCCCGTTTGTGGCCTGTTAACCCATTGCACCATTTCTAGCCCGCCCTATATTCTGGCCCATTAACGACCCGTTATGCCTGTGACAGAATTATGCCTTTGCTGTCTTCTGGCCTGTTAATGGCCCATTACCATGCTGGCCCGATACCAATTACGCCTGTTTACGGCCCATGTGGACCCATTTATCCGATGACCCGAGGCCCACCGATTCTACGGCCCGTTGGAGGCCCATTTATGCGACGGCCTGTAGGAGGCCCATGGATCCTACGGCCTGTAGCAGGGTCAAGGTTACCATGGTCCGTATATGGCCCATGGTTGTTGTGGCCACTAGCAAACCAGGGAAAAAGAAGAGTAGGAAATAAATAAGCCCGAAACTAATGCTAGTCTATTAAGGCGATTGCAAAGATTACATCCACTAGGCATCAAAGTTCGCCACCAGTGCAAATATAGGGAACACCCTACACTATACAAAATTTTTATGGCTTGCTGTTTTCTTCAGCCGGTCGCTGCACGTTAAGAACAAATTTTGTATCGCAACAAAACAAATTACAACCATAAAACAAAAGGAAGGTTGGCATAAAAGTTAACAGTCTGGCAGATAAATGCACCACCAGAAGTTCAGAACCTCAGTTCATTTGACCTGACTGTTACGTTTTCATGTTGTACTGTCCAATGGAGCACCATAACCTTTGCCTTCATTTCTCCTAGGCTGCTGAACAACATAGCAAATGTCTGATAGTCTGGTTTCAACACCATGCATATCTTGACGACATCGAACAATGGTTATCCTTGTTTCACAAAGGGTCTCCGTTAGGGAATGGACTTGTGTCTGGAGCGCAGATATAACATTGTTTTGAGCTTGCATATCTTGATCATGAGGCAGTTTGGACGAGATTGCCTTAACATCAACCCAGTATTACGCAGTAACGTGCTTTTGGCACTGTTAGTGGACAAGTACTGACCCACTATAGCAAGAGGTGACATTGTGGTTATAGTTGCCTCGTCACCTTCAGAAGGTGGTGGTTCACCATTTTTCCATAGCTTGCTGAAAAGTTGAGTTTTTACATTAGTAGTACCAGAACAGAAGATATTAAGGAGGCAGCAAAACCAAACAAATAGCTTTCGTCTATATACAGAACTTATTCTGGTGAACCCGTGTAAAATATTAGTTGTATTTGACTGCAAAGTACATAATAAAACCAGGTTCCAAACATATGACCATGTACCATGGCTAATGTATTGTCTATTTCTTCACATTGTATTGACAGCTAAGGATAAAGAGACAAAGTTTATAATATGGTAAGCATAGTATGACATCATTCATATCACAAAACAACTGAGAATAGATAAGCATGCAATTGTAATGTTGTGTGGGCAAGTCCAGCACGGAACCTGATTACAGATCAAGACCCAAAAAACATCACTCCTCTCTTTTAAACCTTGTAAGGTGCAATTATACGCAAAGACAATTGTGTATAAAATTGAAAAGAGTAATAGACATTGGCTGCAAACCATGCAGTTCAATGCACGAGTTAGAGTAAGTAGTAGTTAAAAGGCATGAGGATTAAGGACTTACAACAGCGGCTTTGACTGGTGTATTCATGCCCTTTGTCTTGCCGGTGTGACAGTCCTTGAAGATTTCCACAGCATTTGCTTCATGTACTTTTTGGTCCTTGCGGGCTTTCCTCTGCATTGGGAACAAGTGAATATAGATCTGATAATATGGCACAGCGAAAAGAGTGGAACAACAGGTAATTACAAGAGCCTCGCAGTGTGCAATATAGCTACGAGATCCTGTCGTTTGTTGGAATTTCACTTTCATACGGTTGGCCTTGTTCTTTGAATAGTTCACCTACAAGAAGATAGATTTGTGAGGCACATGCGTAAATAGGAGTTCAACATGTGATCTGATCATATACATATAACGACCTGATACTTTGGATCAGACCAGTGTTTAACGAGGCCTCTCCAGTCTTCATCCGATATATTTTCCACTAGAGATGTTTGGGCAAGTTCACTATTAGCCTTGCCTTCAAAGTGAGTTTTCCTTAAGTTATACCGATACTGTCGCAGAGCAGACTTGAAAACATGGTTGCTTGTTCATATGCTTGAGTATTGATGTCCTTCATGTCAGTTATAGACTATTGCTTTGAATCATCTAAAATTCCAAATATCCATGCTACAAAAGAAAAGAATATGTCATGAACATGTTAGGCAGCATTCCACATCTAAAATTCTGTTTTTAACATTTACCTACTCGAGGATGAGCAGGAATTAAGCTTGGGGATGCAGATACGTTTCCAACGTATCTATAATTTTTTATTGTTCCCGCCGGCGTTCTGGGAACGGGGGTACCCAGACTTGCCTGCCTGCTGCCCACGGTGTGGCTCCCTCGACGGCCCGGTACGGCCCAGCTTCAGCATCAATAGCTCAAGACCCTCGCGAGGGGCCAAGCCTCGTGAGGCAGACGACACCAAGACCTCCAAAAGGAGCAGCCTCCTCAGGTTGGCTCCCAAGAGCGGAGATTTCTATGCAAGCCTCACCTCGCGGGGTTCAGATGACGTGAGCCATGATGACCAAGGCCAGGCAGGCGCCAGCGGGCGTAGTGTACCAGATTCCTCTTTGGTGCTAAGGAGAAGCGCGGGCGTGGAGTCTCGAGGAATCGGCCAAAGGTTTCCATTCCCGTGCAACAAGACCAAGACCGCCAGGACGGCAAGACGGAGGTCATCGCCGAGCCCACCCCGGCGTCACGACCAGAGGCTTTTGCAGGCGAAGACTACTTTTGTCAGGATAGCGTGTACTAGTTGTCTCCCTTTGAATTTGGCCGTTGTGGGATCCCTTCCCGCCTTCATTTGGGAAGAGGACCAAGGCCACTATAAATAGGACTTAGCCACCACCATAGAGGGGGACGGATCATCCATTCCACCGTCACACCCACCAGCTCACTCGAGCCCAAGAACACCTCGCCTCCTAAGGTTGTTCGCCACTGTACTAGTTCATCCTCAGCCCCTCGAGGCCAATCCATGACAAAGCAGGAGTAGGGTTTTATACCGCAAGGTGGCCCGAACCTGGGTAAACTTTTGTGTCCCTTTTCCTTACAGTTCATCGAGCTAGGTTGTGAGATTAGCGAGTAGGCGAATTGGGGAGGACAAGTTATTCGCACGCACCCTAGAGTTCGAACCTCTCAAGGGTCTGCGGAGCCCTGAATCCGACATTTGGCGCGCCAGGTAGGGGTGCGTCGGAACCTCTCTTTCGCCGGTCGATCCGTCACCTCTCCACCGCTCCCATGGCTGTCGCTCGTCGAGCACGTGCTGAGCGTCGGGCCGCCCTCGCCACCCACATCGCTCAGACAGCGCCGGCGGGTGACGGCTGCCCTCGCCGTCCCCCTTCTCCAGCGGCGAACGCCGCCACCGGACCGGCGGGGCACGAGCAGCAAGCTTCATCGTTGCACCCTTCTATGCGGCGAGATGGGCGCACCGCCACCCCATCGCTGACTCCGGCTGATTCGTCGTCTCATGCTCGTCGTGGGCCAGCGAACGCGTAGGCCGTGTTGCTTATGGCACGCGAGCTCCTGTGCTACCGCCCCGTCGATGACCTCTACGAAGACTAGCTAGTCCGCATTGCCGAGCTCGTCAGCGCCGCCGAGGGCTCTCCTGCACCGTCTCTCTCGCTGCCTCGCCCACCGCCTGCTGCGGGTGACGTAGCCCACGGAGCACCTCCTCCACCTCCCGTCAAGACGTCGCCCTCGGGCCAAGGCGCGAGGCCCCGCGGCGCGACCCGCCGCGCAGGGCGCCGGCACGTGAAGAGGAAAGCTGTAACGCCCCGAGACCGACGCTTCAGTTGCCCTTCCATTTATTTTAGTTGTTGACGTGTGTTTATTATGTTTGTTGCATTATCATAATTTATTTTTACATATTTTCATTCCTATATGTTTATGCCATGATCATGTTGAGTGCCTTGTCATATTTTGCTTCTGGCATCATGTTCATCATTTGGTTATATTGCATTGCCATGCCCATCTTTGTCATTTTGCATTCTCATAATCATCATGTGCATTGTCATATTCATACATGTTGTAATTGTTGCATGCTCCATGCGTGCTTCTTGCACCATCCCTTCTCCTTCCTTCCCTTTCTTCCGTTTTTTTTGCAAGTGACCTTTTTCCCCTCCTCCATAAATGTTTACCTTTTCCTTGTAAATATTAGACCATGCCTACACCCTCTCTGCCAAATTTCACCCCTTTTGGACTTTGTTTGGTTAGGTTCAAAAATGCCTAAAGTTTGAATCTAATTCAAACTTGGAATATTTTTCTACCTCTAAAAAAATGTCCAAACCAATTTTATTAAATGGAACATAATTCTAGGGACATGAGGATATTTTTATATCTTCCAAATTCCTCTCCTAGCCCCCTGGCCTTTTCCTTTTCTTTCAGCCGTTCTTTTAAATAAACAGAAGTTAGAGGAGATGAAAAAAGGAAATGCCTTACCTTTTTTCTGCTTACGTGGGCTTCTTCTCCCCAGCCCACTTGGGCGCCCCCAGGCGCAGCCGCCAGCAGCAGCGAGCGCAGCCGCAGCTCCAGCGCAAGCCGCCGCCACCAGCGCTCGCCCCCTCCTCCTTTTTCCATGTGGGCACCCCGTGGCCCCACCTGCCAGCGACCCTCTCCTCCCTTCTTCTTCCCCTCGGTCCCCATCTCTCTCTCTCACGCTCACGGGAAGGCATGGCCACGAGGGCATCCACGGCTTCGCCTCCCCCTCCTATAAAGGTGCCCCAGGGCTTTCCCTAGGGTTCCTCCTCGCCTTCCCCTTCCTCCCCTGCGCCGCCGCCTCTCCAGAGAGGTTCCCCAAGCCCAGCTCCTTCTCTTGTGCACCATGGCTGCCCCGGGTACAAGCTCACCGCCGGCCTAGTAGCAGGCGTCGTTGGCTCTCTTCTTCATGTCCACGAACATCTACATGTCGCCCCGGATCCGTTCAGACGCCAAGCCGAGCCCAAGGACTCCATCCACGACGTCCCCTTCTTCCTCTACTTCATCTTCTTCACGGACAGCAAATCGCGCCAAGTTCGTCGACTCGCTGCCGTCGCCCCATCCGTCCCCAGCCACGATTTCTTGTCTTAGGGTAAGGAGGTATACCCGCCTTCCTCTCTCACAAATCCCACGACCTCTATCGCACCCTTAGTGATGTTATCTTCATGCCAAAACCCCGCTCCCAGTGAACTCTGCGAGTCAGAGCACGCCCTGTCGCGCCCCCGCTCAGATATGTGCTTCTATGTGTCTTTCCCTTCGGCCAAACCATGTCCTAGGCCTAGCCTTCATGTGTAAATAAGTGTTTTGCACCATTTCCTTGCATCTAGGAGGTCCAGGGACCAGATCCCGAAGCCCTCACGTTTTCTGAATTTTTTTGTCAGATTCTGAAAACGGCCAAGTCTTTTCTGAGATCATCAGCATGTTGCATTCTTGTGAGTGTTGTAACTTCTTGCACACTACTCCGCTGTGCGTGCATAATATATATAAATGTTCACTGTGAGATGCTCTACATTTCATTACATTGTGCCGTGCTTGTTTGAGTTCATCTTGATGCCCTAATCATTGTTGCAAGAGTGCTATATGATGTTAACTGCTGTCTGTTTCCAGAACTTGATGATTTGTCTTTTTCATTGCATTTTGTGTGTGCATCCTATGAGCATGAGCTCTACATGTGTTTTGAACTACATCATGCCATCTTTACAGTGGTGCTAGTATTGTATTTTTAGGATCTCTGTGGTGACTAGCACAAGCATGCAAAGTAGCCTCCATGATGTTGCTTATTTCTGTGACAGTCATTTCTGCCAAGTCCGAGTCTGTTATGTTGTAATGCCATGTAAACCTGCTGCTACAAGTCATGTTATGCATGATCTGGAGATGTTCACTAAGGATGTTTTGTTATACATGTTATGCTCTATCCATCCCTGCCCTTGTTTGCATTTATAGCCTGCTGTAACTTGTTGTTATCATGCTCCAAACTTGCTAAATAATGCTGCAGTCAGCCTGTTAACATGAAGTTCAGTTTTGACATGCGTTTTGCTAGTGGTCCATGCACCCTATGACTATGCTATTGCCATGCTTAGCTTCATATTTGTGCCATCTTACTGCTGGTTACCTTGTCATGCCATGTATTGCTCTGTGGTGAGTGGTTCAAGCTCACCAATATGCCTACTTATCGTTATTTCTGCCATGCTCTGTTTTTCTTTTTCAGTCTGAATCTGTCATATTACTTGCTATGTTTACATGGGTGCCATCATACCTTCTGTGCCTTTTTGGCTCGTGATCATTAAGGGACTTTTGTTCTAGGCAATTAGTAGATTCATGCTGTCCCTTTGTTTGCTATGATATGTTCCTGTCGCATGTTGTTTGATAGCTCTAAACATTGCTACCTGATGGTGTTTCAGCCATGTCCAGTAATTTCACCAAGTCTGTGAATCTATTATTATTTGCAATCTTTCCATGTCCTTTTGAGCATGTTATAGTGATTTCTGGAGATAGCTCAGTGTTCATGTTTTGTCATGTGCATCATGTCCATGTCATTTGTTTTCATGTTGAGTTGCTGTAGCATGTAGTTTTGATGCTTGCTAGATGTCTAGTTGCTGTTTTGGACAGATTGTTGCTATATCTTGTTTGGAGTGTATGTGTTACACCGTTGCTCCGTTTTGAGCATGCTCTATATGAAACTTGCTTAGTTTTGCATGTAGTTTCGTATTATCATGTTGCATCCTTGTTTTGAGGTGTTTGCTTGATGTTTGTATGCATTTTGCACCAATGCCATGTTTAGCTTGTTTTGCTCATATCTTTTAGGCCGTAGCTCCGAATCTAATGAACTTTATATGTAACTTGACTAGAATTTCGTGTAGATCATCTTGGTGCATTTAAACTTGCTGTTTAAGAACTTGAACATAAGTTTATTCAGATCGGGACCAATTTCAAAATTTGCATATGAGGACTTACCGGATTTGTTCTATGTTGTTTCCGGCCTCATTTAAACTTGCTTTGATGTGTTGTTCTTGTATGCATCATCTCTTGCCATGAGTAGCTTCATATAGCCTGGTCATGCATAATACTTGGTTGAGCATCATGCCTTGTTCATGTGTGGCATGTTTACCATGTTGTGTGCTTCTTCTCGATAGTTCCCGTGTCGTTGCGATCGTGAGGATTCGTTCGTCTTCGTGGCTTCATCTTCTTCATGGACTCGTTCTTCTTCCTAGCGGGATTTCAGGCAAGATGACCGTCACCTTGGATCTCATTACTATCATTGCTATGCTAGTTGCTTCGTTCTATCGCTATGCTGCGCTACCTATTCACTTGCTCTTCAAGCCTCCCAATTTGCCATGAACCTCTAACCTTTGTCACCCTTCCTAGCAAACCGTTGTTTGGCTATGTTACCGCTTTGCTCAGCCGCTCTTATAGCATTGCTAGTTGCAGGTGAAGATGAAGATTGCTCCATGTTGGATTATGTTTATGTTGGGATATCACAATATCTCTTATATTATTAATGCATCTATATACTTGGTAAAGGGTGGAAGGCTCGGCCTTATGCCTGGTGTTTTGTTCCACTCTTGCCACCCTAGTTTCCGTCATACCGGTGTTATGTTCCTTGATTTTGCGTCCCTTACGCGGTTGGGTGATTTATGGGACCCCCTTGACAGTTCGCTTTGAATAAAACTCCTCCAGCAAGGCCCAACCTTGGTTTTACCATTTGCCTCACCTAGCCTTTTTCCCTTGGGTTTTCGGAGCCCGAGGGTCATCGATTTTTACCCCCTCGGGCCAGTTCTCCTTCGAGTGCTGGTCCAAACCGAGCGATGTCCGGCGCCCCCTGGGCAACCAGGGTCTATGCCAACCCGACATCTGGCTCATCCGGTGTGCCCTGAGAACGAGATATGTGCAGCTCCTATCAGGATTTGTCGGCACATCCGGGTGGCTTTGCTGGTCTTGTTTTAACATTGTCGAAATGTCTTGTAACCGGGATTCCGAGACTGATCGGGTCTTCCCGGGAGAAGGAATATCCTTCGTTGACCGTGAGAGCTTATAATGGGCTAAGTTGGGACACCCCTGCAGGGTATTATATTTCGAAAGCCGTGCCCGCGGTTATGTGGCAGATGGGACTTTGTTAATGTCCGGTTGTAGAGAACTTGACACTTGACTTAATTAAAATGCATCAACCGCGTGTGTAACTATGATGGTCTCTTTTCGGCAGAGTCCGGGAAGTGAACACGGTGTTTGGGTTATGTTTGACGTAAGTGGGAGTTCAGGATCACTCCTTGATCATTACTAGTTGACGACCGTTCCGTTGCTTCTCTTCTCGCTCTTATTTGCGTAAGTTAGCCACCATACTTGCTTAGTCGCTGCTGCAACCTCACCACTTATCCTTTTCCATACCCCCTTTAAGCTTTGCTAGTCTTGATACCCATGGTAATGGGATTGCTGAGTCCTCGTGGCTCACAGTTTACTACAACAACAGTTGCAGGTACAGGTTTTGCGATGATCATGACGCGAGAGCGATGTTACTTGTTTTGGAGTTCTTCTTCTGCTTCTTCTTCGATCAGGGGATAGGTTCCAGGTCAGCAGCCTGGGCTAGCAGGATGGATATCGTTGAGTTCCTGTTTGTGTTTCATCCGTAGTCGGATGTTGATCTTATGTATGATGTATTGATGTATTCTTGCGGCATTTGTGCCTTTTGTATGTATCCCCATCTATTATGTAATGTTGATGTAATGATATCCACCTTGCAAAAGCGTTTCAATATGCAGGTCTCTCCTTGGTGAGACCTTTGAGTTCCTCTCAGGATAGGGTCGCATATTGGGCGTGACAAAAGCTGCCAGGTGGTGCGGCGGCCGCAAGAAGATGCTAGTGCACTCCCAGCACCACCACGTCAAGACCGCGCGCCGCCTGCGGCGGTGGCGCGTGAGCGCCAAGATCAGGCTCCACCTCCACGACGGTCTCCCGTGACCACAGCGGGTTGTCGCGCCTTCACTTCGGAGCTACGCAGCATCGTCCGGCCGTGGAAGTTCAAGCCCGACCTGCCTCCACGCTACGACGGCACCCCCGACCCTGTCGATTTCCAGCAGCTCTACGAGTTGAGCATCAAGGCAGCCAACGGCGACGAGAAGGTTATGGTGAACTATTTCCCCATGGCCCTCAAGGATGGTGCGCGCTCGTGGCTCCTGAACCTGCCCGTGGGATCGATCTCCTCCTGGGACGAGATGCGGGAGCGTTTCGTCGCCAACTTCCAGGCTACTCGCGACCGGCCACCGGCTGCGGGTGACCTGCGGCGCATCAAGCAGCAGCCAGGAGAGACGTTGCAGAAGTACATCCAGCGCTTCAACAGTGTTCGCCTCAAGATCCCCAAGGTGTCGGACGAAGCCATTATCTCGGCGTTCACTGATGGCGTTCGCGATGTCAAGATGAAGGAGGAGCTCGCCATACATGAGGACCTGTGCACGGCTCTGGAGATGTTCAACATGGCAACCAAGTGTGCGAGAGCTGAGGAAGATCGCCTCTCCCTCCTGGAGCTCCCAGGGGCTGACCCAGAAGACAAGAAGGCCAAAGCCAAGGACGTGAAGTGCAAGGGACCGGCCATGCTTGCGGCCGAACCAGAGATGAAGCGCGGCTGCGACCACCCAGAGTCATCCAAGGGCAGTCGCCCGTTCTGCGTCTTCCACAACATTCACAACCACAACACCAACGAGTGCCAGGAGCTCAGGGCCATCCGCGACGGGCACCTCGGTCGTCGCCCCGAGCACAACGATCGAGGCTACGGCCATGGAGGAGGCCGAAGTGGAGGACGCTGGGACGGCCGTGACCCCCGCCAGGAGTGCTGTGATCAGCCTCGTGAGGACCGCTGGCAGGGCCAGCCTCGCGAGGGCCCCTGGAGGGACCAGTCTCGGGAGGACCGTCCTCAGGGCAACGCTGGCCTCCCTCCTCTACCGCCACCACCAAGAAGGAACGACGACCACCACCAGGACGAGGGGGCTGGGGGCTTCCAGGAGTCCCGTGCCATCGCCTGCATCCTGGGCGGTCCTCAAGCCCCCGCCTCTCATCGCATCTTCAAGCAGTTCGCCCGTGAGGTGAACGCGGCCCTCCCCAAGCTCGAGGCTACGCGTCCGCTTAGGTGGTCCAAGTACACCATTACCTTCAGCTCATCCAACCAGCTCAAGTGCGCGGCAACTGCCGGTGCTCTCCCAATGCTCTGCTCGCCTACCATCAGCAACGTGCTCTTCACCAAGACTCTCATCGATGGCGGTGCGGGGCTCAATGTCCTCTCCTTTGAGACGTTCAACCGACTCCTGGTGCCCTATGACCAGCTGCAGCCTACCAAGCCTTTCTCAGGAGTGACCGACGGCTCCACCACCCCGATAGGGCAGATCCACCTCCCTGTCACCTTCGGCAAGCGCGACAACTACCGCACTGAGCTCATCGACTTTGACGTCGCCCACATTCGCCTTCCATACAACGCCGTCCTTGGGTATCCGGCCCTGGCCAAGTTCATGGCAGTGACTCATCATGTTTACAATGTCCTCAAGATGCCAGGGAGTTGCGGCGTCATCACGGTTGCCTGCGAGGAGAAGGACGCGGTGTGCTCTCTCGAGCACGTCTACCAGGCTGCGGCAGTCGAGAACCCAGACGACGAAGGCACCGTCTACCCTCCTGAGGCTGTCCCCAAGAAGAAGAAGCAGCTGCTCCGCCAAGGACCTCAGCAGAGCGGGGTGTCCAACGGCAGCTACTCAGGACCTGCGCCCACTAACGGGGCGCCTCCTTCTCTCGCATAGGAAGGAGCGCCCGGCGCCCCTCTCAGGCTGGGCTCGGGGACTCTCCTCTGGAGGGCCTCTGGCCTGGCCAACGTCACGAGGGAGGCACTCGGGCACCAAGTGGAGGCGTGCTTCAGCGCGCGCTTTCATCAAGAGGGCACAAGGCACGAGGTGCCAGGTGATCGGGAGTTCATCACCAAGGCAATCGAGGAGCTTCAGGAGGCAAGAGCTATACGCGGCGACCATCGCCCACCACCCGGCGCGGCTCCTTGTCCCGGTGAGGATAGCGAGCTGCGCATTTGCGTCAACGTCCCAGGGCTCAACAGGGCCGCATCTCAGGAGCGCTTCTGGCCGCCATGCGCTGGCCGGTGCGAGGGCCCCCCTCACAGCTACGTTGACAAGCCTTTCGGCTGAACAGGGCTGTCATGTATCAGCGTCACATGCGGAGCGTCCTAGCGGCTCTGGAGGCCAGGCACCAGGCGATCCTGACGAAGATGGAGATGGTTCCTCGCGAGCCCCCCGGGCCCCCAGAGCCTCCCGAGGTTTAGGACCCGGGTGGCTCATGAGGAGCGACTTCTGCGGCGTGCGTCTTCAGCTACTCCAACATCTCTTCAGCAATGGTGCCAGGTGACATTTTCTGGTTTATTCAGTTGGGGGCGCCCCTCGGGCTGCATTATCCCCAAGCCGCGTGGGTCTCTCCCTGCGACATGTATCGTTTTGCATCTATCAAAACTAGGTCTACCCTATCCATGAGTTGATTTATGTTATCACCTGCTTGCCTGGTGTTTATCGCCCTTCGCGGCCTCCCGCATTGCTGACCGGCCTCTTGCTCCTCTCGCAACGGGGGCTACACATGCTGGCACGACGCTTGTGCTCGGGTCCGTCCCTGCAACGCTGACAAATCTGAGAGATCGAGCTCTGGCTCATAGCCAGCCCCGCACACGTCACCTCACCAGATCCTCGGTTCCTTCATCTTCTTGCGGAAAGATCAGCGGTAGGACAGAAAGCGTGATTATGAGTTATACTCTCCTCTCGAACTAACCCACAGAAATCCCGGGAGTTTAGCTACGGGTGGCCCCGCTGGCCATCCCTTTTTCATGCAATTCGCTTGCATGCTAAAGGGGGGCTCCTGAGCATCGCGTCTCAGGAGCTCCTACTGGATCTCCAGCCCTCACCCCCTGGCCTTGACCACGGCATCGCAATCTGGCATACCAGCGGCGGCTAAGCCTCGCTCGAGGGTCAGGTCCCGAGGACGTAGAGCACCTAGATGAGCGGGGAGAAGGGGAGGTCGACATGAGCCCTACCTGGGAGCATCACGGCTAAGGCACGATCAGGCGCTGCGCAAAGGAATCACTATAGGCTCACTAAGATAAGTCACCTATACATATCATTGTGAACCTCGCCGTCCGGAATTTCGGCTCTCGCAATCTCGCTCCAGCAATTTCTCTTTCCTTTTCGGCCTTCAAGGAGCTTCTTGCACGCCAAAGGGGACCTCTTGAGAATCACACCTCGGGAGATCTTACTAGACCTCGGGCCGCTCACCTCCTGGACTTGACCACGGCATCGCGACCTGGCATACCAGCGATGGCAGAAGCCTGCCTGGGGACTGGGACCTGTCAGTGTAGAGAACTAAGCTACTGCGAGAACGAAAAGGGGGAACCATGCCGAAGCGAGATATGCAGATGCAACATCATACTAGGAGTAATAAACATTGGAGAAAAAGCATTACAGTCTTTTACATACCCCCACGGGGATTGTCGCAATTTTGCACAGGGAAACAAAAGAAGGAAACTCCCGAGGACCCCGGCTGCGGGGCATCACCGACGACGCCGAGCGGACGCCGTGCCGCACTCCGGGCACGGCGAGAGCTCGGCGGCACGTAGCTGTCGTCACTGGACTCCAGAGAATCGCTGGGCTCGGGAGAGTCACTGGATTCCCAGGAGTCGTCGCTGCTGCTGGAGGAGCTGCCGACGAAGCCGAAGGTGGGCTCGACGCCCGCGGCCGCGCTGCGCGGACTGCTTCCCCCGGGGCAGCACTCCAGACGCCGGCCCTCCTCGTCGAAGACCTTGAAGAACAACATGGAGGCGCCATCGTACTCGAAGTGGATGGCGAGGGCCCCCTCTGGACGGCAGGCACGGGCGACCTCGCCCCATCCTCGGGTCATGAAGATGTCGCCCGGGGGCACGACCTCGACCTCCGCCCCCATGGCAAGACTGTAGCACCCGGTGTGCTGCAGCCACAGCTCAACTGGCCCCCTCGGCGGCATCTCCTTGGCGAAGAACCTTAGGAACCGGATCGATGTGCGTGGCGGCATTGCCGCCCACACCACGAACTCACGTGAGGTGCCCTCAGCGTGGGTTCGCGGGCTGGCTGGACGCGCAGCCTCGGCCTGGCCACCGCAACCCCGGGCCGCGTAGCACTGAGCACTGCCGCCCCGCCCGAGGCCTTGCGCGCTGGCGTACAGAGGGAGCGGGAAGCCAGGCGGAGGCCGCTCATACCAAGGTCGCGTCACCTCCCGCCCTACGCTGGAGCCGCGAGGGCGGCTAAACCTTTTCTTCGGCGGAAGTGGCCCAGGCTCCTCCCGAGGGTTTTTCCCTTCTCCGCCGTGGAGAATCTTCTGATCTGCGCCATGGATGCAGCGGCAAGGCGGCGAGGTAGAGAAGAAGAAGAAGGAGCAGGAAGCAAGGGGAAGAAGATGAGCTAGGAGGGCTCTACCCCCCCCCCCCCCTCATTTATAGCCGGAGGAAGGCCAACCGCCGGCCTCCATGATCCCACGTAGTGATGGTTTTTCTCTGCATGCAACAGAGTCTCGTCAAGTCGAAAGGTTGCCGAGGCCGCATGGGGAAGTGGAGACACCCACGTCACATCAATCGCCACGCGTCGACCGAGGTCGCAGGCGGTTAGAGCCCGCGGCACTCCGCACTTTCCCTTTAGCTTCGCCTCGAAGCCAAGTCCGAGCGCGCCTTGGGCCCGGGGGCTACTGTCGGTGTTCTGGGAACAGAGGTACCCAGACTTGCCTGCCTGCAGCCCACGGCGTGGCTCCATCGACGGCCCGGTATGGCCCAGCTTCAGCATCAAACAACTCAAGACCCTCGCGAGGGGCCAAGCCTCGCGAGGCGGACGACACCAAGACCTCCAGAAGGAGCAGCCTCCTCAGGCTGGCTCCCGAGGAGCAGAGATTTCTATGCAAGCCTCACCTCGTGGGGTTCAGATGACGTGAGCCATGATAACCAAGGCCAGGCGGGCGCCAGCGGGCATAGTGTACCAGTTTCCTCTTTGGTGCTAAGGAGGCAAGCGCAGGCGCGGAGTCCCGAGGAATCAGCCAAAGGTTTCCATTCATGTGCAACGAGACCAAGACCGCCAGGACGGCAGGACAGAGGTCATCGCCGAGCCCACCCCAGCGTCACGACCAAAGGCTTTTGCAGGCGAAGACTACTTTTGTTAGGATAGCGTGTACTAGTTGTCTCCCTTCGAATTTGGCCATTGTGGGATCCCTTCCCGCCTTCATTTGGGAAGAGGACCAAGGCCACTATAAATAGGACTTAGCCACCACCCTAGAGGGGGACGGATCATCCATTCCACCCTCACACCCACTAGCTCACTTGAGCCCAAGAACACCTCGCCTCCTGAGGTTGTTCGCCACTGTACTAGTTCATCCTCAGCCCCTCGAGGCCAATCCACCACAAAGCAGGAGTAGGGTTTTACACCGCAAGGTAGCCCAAACCTGGGTAAACTGTTGTGTACCTTTTCCTTACAGTTCATCGAGCTAGGCTGTGAGATTAGCGAGTAGGCAGACTGGGGAGGACGAGTTCTTCGCACGCACCCCAGAGTTCGAACCTCTCAACGGTCAGCGGAGCCCTGAATCCGGCAGTTCCATGCTATTATATTATCATTCTTGGATGTTTTATATCCATTTTATAGCAAGTTTATATCATTTTTTTGGACTAACCTATTGACATAGTGCCCAGTGCCAGTTGATGTTTTTTGCTTGTTCTTATTTTGCAGAATATCAATACCAAACGGAGTCCAAATGCCACGAAACTTTTTGGAGAATTTTTTCTGCCCAGAAGACACCCAAGAGGCCCAAGAAGTGCACCAGAGGGGGCCTGTGGGGCCCACTAGGCACCAGGGTGCGCCCTGGTGGGTCATGGGGCTCACAGACACCCACCTCACCGACATCTAGCTCTATAAATACTCTACAATCCCAAAAAGCCTAGGGGAGTCGACAAAACACAATTCCAGCCGCCGCGAGTTCCAGAACCACGAGATCCAATCTAAAGGCCTTCTCCGGCACTCTGCTGGAGGGGTCAACATCACGAAGGGGTTCTTCATCATCACCCTTGCCCCTCCGATGATGCGTGAGTAGTTCACCACAGACCTACGGGTCCGTAGGCAGTAGCTAGATGGCTTCTTCTCTCTTTTTGATCTTCAATACAATGTTCTCCTCGATGTTCTTGGAGATCTATTTGATGTAATGACTTTTTGTGGTGTGTTTGTTGGGATCTGATGAATTGTGAGTTTATGATTAGATCTATCCATGAATATTACTTGAGTCTTTGTTGAACTCTCTTATGCATGATTGTTATAGCCTTGTATTTCTTCTCCGAAACTTTGGTTTGGTTTGGCCAACTAGATTGATTTTTCATGCATGGGGAAGAGGTGCTTTGTGATGGGTTCGATCTTGCGGTGCTCAATCTCAGTGATAGAAGGAGACATGACACTCATGTATCGTTGCCATTGAGGATAAAAAGATGGGGTCTATTCCTACATGAATAGATCTTGTCTACATCATGTCATCGTTCTTATTGCATTACTTCGTTTTCCATGAACTTAATACACTAGATGCATGCTGGATAGCGGTGGATGTGTGGAGTAATAGTAGTAGATGCAGGCAGGAGTCGGTCTACAAATCTTGGAAGTGATACCTATATATATGATCATTGCCTTGGATATCGTCATAATTATTTTCTCTTCTGTCAATTGCCCAACAGGAATTTGTTTACCCATCGTATGTTATTTTCTCGAGAGAAGCCTCTAGTGAAATCTACAGCCCCCGGGTCTATCTCCTATCATATTATTTTTAGATCTATTAATCCAAAAATGCCTTGCTGCACTTTTTCTTTACTTATTTTATTTTGTGTTTTTGCTAGATCTATTTATCCAGTCTTATACAATTTAATCTATCTCAATACCAAGGAGGGATTGACAACCCCTCTTACGCGTTG
Organism: Triticum aestivum; assembly: GCF_018294505.1. Classification (NCBI taxonomy): domain Eukaryota; kingdom Viridiplantae; phylum Streptophyta; class Magnoliopsida; order Poales; family Poaceae; genus Triticum; species Triticum aestivum. Next base: position 165,998,650 of record NC_057802.1, read on the forward strand.
GGGTTGCAAGTTTTTGTTGGTTGTGTGCAGGTGTTGTTTACATAGTGTTGCTTGGTTCTCCTACTAGATTGATAACCTTGGTTTCATAACTGAGGGAAATACTTACCATTGCTGTGCTGCATCATCCTCTCCTCTTCGGGGAATTACCAACGCAGATACAAGCAATCACTAAGCAGCGACCATGCTTTGCGCCGTTCTCCCTCATGAGGGCGTTGTCAAGGAACTTAGGTGTTCTAGGATTTAGCATGGTGGTGTTCTTATTTTCTCTGGTGTTCGTGCTTTCTACATGATCCAGGTCAATGACGGATCCAGGAATTCAAGTTACCTGGGGCGAAATATTAACTTAAGAAATATGAAGCCACGTGCATTCTGAAAATCAATATAACTTAAGAAATGCAAGGCTAAATGCACTCTATAAATCAACTAATGATCCAATATATATCAAGAATCCCTCTCATCCCATCTTCGACGACCACCCGGCAGGCTTCCCCCACAACTGCTATGAGAATGTTGGCACCTTCACCACCTCAACCCCAACCCCAACCCCGGCTTCAACCAACGTGGCAACTTCAGCAACAATTATCATGGGAACCCTTCTCATCAACGCATGTTCAAACCTCAGGATGGAGGCGATGCCGCCATGGCTAGGTTATGATTTTTCGGTGTGCCTGAGTGGCTGCTCTTTTTTAGGGCTGCCTGAGTGGCTGCTAAGGCCGAGTCTTTTTTCTTTTGAGTCAAAGCTAAGGTCGAGTTAGGGGAATGAATTAGCTAGCTCTCGTGGGCTGCAATTGGGCTCTCATTTGGAATGCCTTTCTTCCACTTAGGTACGTGTTGGCCAAGCCAAAAGGAATCATTTATTCTTGTTATTCGTTGCTTGCAGCTCGTGTGAGAACTATATTCTGGCTGGACACTTTGTTAACTGGTGCCCCCATGTTTCTGAAACTAGGCGAGCACATTTGAGCCACCTGAGCCGGCCGCCCATAGTAGCCCCTACAGTGGCGCCGCCCCTGATCCAGGAAGCCTAGGATCTGCTATGCAAGAGGGCTATCTCTCCATCTTGTATCATTTAGCTTTGTGCTTTGTTCGGTTTCTGCCTTTATTTATAATAAAGGTGGGCAAAAGCCTGTTTTGAGAGATATAGTCACAAGTCACAACAGTACAACATTCATTGGATGTGAAGAGTCCATAATCATTACCCCCTCTGTAAACTAATATAAGAGTGTTTAGATCACTAAAGTAGTGATCTAGACGCTCATATATTAATTTATAGAGGGAGTATAACATAAATGTAGATGTTTTAAAAGTTCACACATAATGGTGCACAAACCGAGAGGATATAAGGGTAGGCTAGATGTATTTATGTCCCAAGCACATAAGAACACGATTTAGTACATCACATAACTCCATATTACTTAGCTTCAGTGTGGATTTGATATCATGGGGGATAGCTGCCCCCGGTATCTACTGTTTATCCCTCCTGGAGATATGTGTGCCATGCGAATATTTACCTTCTTAATCATCAATGCATGAATAGTAAAGTTTGATTAGTACCTTTGTCCTTTCCTGGCATGGGATGATGCTGTCAGATCAAAGGACTCAGGGCTGGGGAAAGGTTGCCATGTTATTTTTCATGGGAGCAAACATTGATAGACATATTTCTTGTCAGTTGTCAGTGTTTTGACCATATATGTTTGCTTCTACTGAGTACCGGATAAAAGTTCTTAGTAGCCAAATAATCCAAAAAAGAAGCATTGGTAAGACAGCAGTGCTTGCGCACGCCGATCACATATGGATAATTTAGCTTTTCTAGATATGTACATTACGTTTAGCTTTTATCTTGTCTACTTTTTTGTCCTATGCTTCATTGGGTACAATAGGATCGTTAAGTTGTGCAGTGTACATATTGCTGCTATCGCTCCTATATATATCATTTGAAACATAATTTGTCCGACGATGTTTTCATGTGTCTAGAATTATGTAAATTTTGTACTTACCATTCTTATCTTATTTCGATGGTACCGCTCTTTCATACTCAAATGAGATAAGCACAAGTATACCATTTATCAAATATGTTGGGAAACTCAAAATGTAGTCAGATAACATCCTAAGTAGACCTGATGCCGTATTCACATGAGTCTAAGCACATACCACATTCACATATTCTGGTGTTCCAATTCCGTCCAACTGCCATGGTACTGCCAGCGAAATGTGAACTGGATGCGCTGACATAGGCTTATAATCATATCCGTGATCTGTGTATAGATAGACAACATGTGCATGCGACTTCAGATAAAAGCCAAGACTGTACATACAACTTTTATGTCAGACTCCTTAGCACTATTTATCTGCAATTCTAGTCCAAAAATGACTGACACATGTGTGTGATTAGTGCTCATTTCCTGTATGTCTTTCATCAAACCACTAGCATAACCTACCAACACAGATCTCGAAGCTCCTCGATCGTACGGTGACTAGCTGGGTGTCATCTATCCCTGGTGGCATGAAACTATTTTCGTACTTAGCTTAGTCCGACTAAAACTTGATGTACATCATCTTGCACCAAAGTAATTTCACTCGAGACACCCACAGCTGATCAGTTGTACCAAAGTAAACAAGTACGGGTAATCCACTACAGAATAACATAAGATCAATGGTCCTGGAATCTGTTAGGGAAATATGCAACTTGATATTATTAGGAGGCCAAAGCCATCATATATACATGTACAAGACAATGCCAAGAGGCTAGAATACAAAAGGCCAAAGGCCATCATCAATATAACTCTAACACACACCCCCCCCCCCTCAAACTCATGGTGGATCCACAACACTGAGTTTGGAGAGGTGAAATCCATGTTGCGCTCTAGTCTGGGCCTTCGTGAAGAAGTCTGCTAGCTGTAACTCGAAAGGTACATGCTGAAGACCAATAACATGATCCTGCGTAGCAGCGCACACAAAAAAGCATCAACACCAGTATGCTTGGTAAGCTCATGCTTCACCGAGTCCCGCGCAATACTGATAGCACATGTACTGTCTGACAAAAGGGTGGTAGGTGTAGTAACAGAAACACCAAAATCATCCAGTAACCATCGTAACCAAGTCACCTCTGTCGTCAAAAGAGCCATAGCTCGCAACTCGGCCTCTGCACTCGAACGAGAAACTGCAGTCTGTTTCTTCATCTTCCAGGCAATGAGAGAACCACCAAGAAAAACACAGTAAGCAGAAAGTGAACGGCGGTCCGAAGGATCACTAGCCCACGTAGCATCTGAATAGGCCCAAAGCTATAACGAGCTAGAATGGGGGAAAAGCGACGATGAGAGATTGTGCCACGGAGATATCGTAGAACACGAAGAAGGTGACTATAGTGAACTGAAGTGGGAGCAGAAACAAACTAACCCAAAATATGGACAGGATAGGAGATATCCAAACTTGTGACCGCAAGATAGACAAGACTCCCAACAAGATGACGATAATGCGTCAGATCAGACAAGGGCTCACCATCAGAAGCATGAAGGTGAAGACTGAGCTCCATAGGAGTCTCAATAGTGCGCTCATCACTAAGAGCCGCACGAGTAAGAAGATCCTGAATATACTTTTCTTGGGAAATAAAAAAGCCATCAGAGGTGGAACAAACCTCAATCCCAAGAAAGTAACGAAGAGGACCAAGATCAGACATAAGGAACTGCTCACTGAGGCGGGCCTTGACAAAGGCAATGTACTCAGAATCGTCGCCAGTGATGATCATGTCACCAACATATAGAAGAAGAAGAGTCCTACCACGAGCAGAAAGGTGGACAAACAACACTGGATCATGAGCACTGGGGAAAAAACCAGCGCCAATCACCACAGAGGTGAAGCGCTCAAACCAGGCACGGGGGCTTGCTTAAGACCATAAAGAGAGCGACGAAGACAACAAACCATGCCATCAGGAACAGAATACCCAGGTGGTGGCTGCATATAAACCTCCTCATGCAACTCACCATTTAGAAAGGCATTATTCACATCAAGCTGAGACACGGACCAATGGTGAACAGAGGCCACGATGAGAAGTGTACGGACAGTGGTCATATGAGCCACGGGAGCAAAAGTCTCATCATAATAGCGACCATGCTCTTGCTGAAAGCCACAAGCCACAAGACGAGCTTTATAACGCTCAAGAGAACCATCATAGCGAGTCTTTATCTTATAGACCCACTTACAAGTGATGGGACAAACACCGGGAGGAAGAGAAATCAGATCCCATGTGCTGGTGTGCTCAAGGGCAGCAATCTCCTCTGCACCATCGCAAACTGCCATTCGGGATGTACAATAGCATCTTGATAATAAGTCAGCTCAAGAACGGTCGAAAGACCATAGTGAGAAGTAGAATATCGGTCAGGGGGTGGACAAGGCCGAGAACGAAGACCATAAGTCGGCTGAGAGGAGGAAGATGACACACAAGAAGTAGAGGGCACATCAGTAGACTCATTCCCAATACGTGGATGACGAGTATAATGAAAAGGAAAGAGGGAAGAGGTGGAATCACTGGAGACAGAGATGGGGAATGTATCGATGAAGGTGGAGAAGGGGAAGGTATCGGTGATGAGGGTGGAGAAGGTGAAGATATCGATGATGAAGGTGGAGAGTCATGTGACGAGGGAGGAGAAGAAACCGTAGGAGAGGACGGTGTCGAATATGCAACAGCGGGACGAGGAGTAGGAATACTGGGCACAAAGGGAGGTGTATCCGGAAACGTAAGAAAGGAGATATCCTCTGTGGAAAAGGCCGAGGAGGATGGGCGCGGGTAGAAGGGGCGATAATCATCAAATGTCACATCCCGAGAAATACGCATCCGATGATCGATTGGATCCCAACACCGATAGCCCTTATGCTCATCACTGTATCTGAAAGTGCAACTATCCCTGGGTGTTTTTGGTAATTCCTAACAACATATAGCTCATTGAGCTAATGCTATTTCAAGATAAATATTTCAGGAAAGCTCAATGATTGGCATGGCATGGGTTAAGAAAGTGGACCCCTCAAAATGCTAAGGACAAAAGGATTGGCTCAAGCTCAAAGCACAAGACTCTACATTTTATTTTTAGTGATCCAAGATCACATTGAGTCCATAGGAAAAGCCAGTACTATTAAGAAGGGGGTGAGGTGTTGCTTAATGAGTTTCTTGCTCAAAATGCTTAGTGATATGCTCCAAAAACCCTCAACTACTTTCTCACATCCACATATGTCCCAAACCAAAGTCAAACTCGGCCCCACCGATTTGATCTATCCGGCGCCGCCGAGTGCACTTGACATAGCCACTGCCACAAACCCTAGTCTTTTCGGTCTCACCGTTATGGATCTCGGTCTCACCGATATGGGATTGTAATCTCTTTGTTTCCCTTCGTAACGTTTCGGTCCAACCGAGATGAGCGATCGGTCCCACCGAGATTGCAATGCAAACTCTCTGTTTCCCCTTCGTAACGTTTCGGTCCAACCGAGATGAGCGAATCGGTCCCACCGAGTTTGCCTGACCAACTCTCTGGTTAGCTTATTACCAAAATCGGTCCAACCGAGTTTGTGTAATCGGTCTCATCGAGATTACGTTATGCCCTAACCCTAATGACATCGGTCCCACCGAGTTGACATGTCGGTCCCACCGAAAATCCTAACGGTCACATTATGAACCAAATCGGTCCGACCGAGTTTTATAGTTCGGTCCCACCGAGTTTTATAGTTTGGTCCCACCGAGTTTTATAGTTCGGTCCCACCGAGTTTGGTGATTTGTGTGTAACGGTTAGATTTTGTGTGGAGGCTATATATACCCCTCCACCCACTCTTCATTCATGGAGAGAGCCATCAGAACATGCCTACACTTCCAACATACAATTTCTGAGAGAGAACCACCTACACTTGTGTTGAGGTCAAGATATTCCATTCCAACCACATAAATCTTGATCTCTAGCCTTCCCCAACTTGCTTTCCACTCAAATCATCTTTCCACCAAATCCAATCCTATGAAAGAGATTTGAGTGTTGGGGAGACTATCATTTGCAGCACAAGAGCAAGGAGTTCATCATCAACACACCATCTATTACCTCTTGGAGAGTGGTGTCTCCTATATTGGTTAGGTGTCACTTGGGAGCCTCCGTCAAGATTGTGGAGTTGAACCAAGGAGTTTGTAAGGGCAAGGAGATCGCCTACTTCGTGAAGATCTACCCTAGTGAGGCAAGTCCTTCGTGGGCGACGGCCATGGTGGGATAGACAAGGTTGCTTCTTCGTGGACCCTTCGTGGGTGGAGCCCTCCGTGGACTCGCGCAACCGTTACCCTTCGTGGGTTGAAGTCTCCATCAACGTGGATGTACGATAGCACCACCTATCGGAACCATGGATAAAAAATCTCCGTGTCTACATTGCGTTTGCTCCCTCCAAACTCCTCCCTTTACCTTCATATGCAATTGTCTTACATTCCGCTGCTATAATCTTAGAATTGCATGTGTAGGTTGATTGCTTGACTTGTGCTAAGTTGCTAAAATCTGCCAAGAATTAAAATTGGGAAAAGGCTAGATTTTTATTTGGGCAAGTAGTCTAATCACCCCCCCCCCTCTAGACATACTTTCGATCCTACAAGTGGTATCAGAGCTTTGGTCTCCATTTGCTTTGATTTCCATAGCTTTTGGTGATGATAGACTTGGTTTCACAACCTAGGAGAGTATGGCGTCTAGCGAGGGAAATTACCACCGTAGAGGTCCTTACTTTGATGGTACTAATTTTGCTAGTTGGAAGCATAAGATGAAAATGCATATTCTTGGACATAACCCCGCCGTTTAGGCTATTGTGTGTATTGGCTTGCAAGGTGAATTCTTTGATGGGAGAGAACCGAACCATGAAGCTACTGCGGAAGAGTTGAAGATGCTGCAATACAATGCTCAAGCTTGTGATAATCTCTTACACGGATTGTGCCCCGAAGAATTCAACAAAATCAGCTGTCTTGAGAATGCAAAGGAAATTTGGCATACTTTGATTGATATGCATGAAGGTACCGACTCCGTCAAGGAATCCAAATTGGATGTGCTTCAAAGTCAACTTGACAAGTTCAAAATGAAGGATGGTGAAGGTGTCGCTGAAATGTACTCTAGGCTTGCTCTCATCACAAATGAGATTGCCGGCTTAGGAAGTGAAGAGATGACCGATAGATTCATCATCAAGAAGATCCTCATGTGAAGCCCCCACATCATAAAGTGAGAAGAAAACCTTCAATGAAGAGTTGAGTCTAATGGTGAAGAACTTCAACAAATTCTACAAGAGTAGAAGCAAGGAAAGAAGCTCCAAGTCAAGGTCCTACAATGACAAAAGATCTTCTAGTCGTGAGCGTAATTGCTACAATTGTGGAAGACCCGGACACTATTCCAATGAGTGTACGGCTCCCTACAAAAGAAGAGAAGATTCTCCCAAAAGAAGGAGTAGGAGAGAAGAATCACCACCAAGACAGAGAAGGAGTAGATATGATCGTTATGAACGAAGACCCTCTCGGAGAAGCAAGGATTCGGAGAGGAAGGACAAGTCATCTAGGAGCATCACAAAAAGAAGACATCAAGCTCATGTTGGTGAATGGGTATCCGGTTCCGACTCCGACCATCACTCCGAAAGAAGTTATCACTCCGACTCCGAATATACTCAAGATGAAGGTGTTGTCGGACTAGCACTTGTGACAACCAACTCCTACGACATATTTGACTCGCCAAATGAAGGAATTGGAAGATGCTTTATGGCTAAAGGTCCAAAGGTAACACACCCCGAGTATGTTGATTTCAATAGTGATGAAGATGATTTGCTAGGAGATGATGATTTACTTGTTGACAACTCTAGTTATGAAAAGTATGATGAACTTGCTATTAATCATGATAATCAAGATAAAACGAATGACGATGATAAGAAGGATATTGAGCGTCTAACTAAAGAACTAAACACTCTTAAGTTAGCTCATGAAACTACCTTGGAAGATCATCGAGAACTTTTAAAGACTCATGAGAAGCTACGCTTTGAAAAGCTCAACCTTGAGCAAGAGCATGAGTTCTTAAAAGCAATCAATGATGATCTTTGCAAGAAAAGTTCTTCTTACATTGCCAAGCGTTTACTCTTGTCTACTTACATGCCACAAGTTAAATCTAGCAACAAGAACAAGAAAGATTCTTCCTCTAGTAGTAACAACAATCATGCAAAATCCAATATTGTTGCTTCTAGTAGTTCTCTTGATTCCACTAATGATTCTCTTAGCCAAGTTACACTTGAGCAAGAAAATAGCTTATTGAAGGGAATTATAGAGAAAGGTGTTTACAAGAGTCTTGCCGGAAGTAAGCAATTTGAGGAAATTGTATGCAAGCAAGGAAGACACCGGAAGAATCAAGGTGTTGGTTTTGAACAAAAGTTCAATGCCAATGGAGTTGAGTGGGAAGAAGATCAATACCCCAAGACGAAGTTTGTTCCTCAACAAGAGAAGTATGATCCTATTTATTTCTAAGGAACACAAGCTCAAGATGATCTTCCACCACGAGACCACAAGCAAAAAGGCAAGGACAAGCTTCAAGAGGAGATTGATGCATTTGAAGAAGCTCCTAAGGCCTTGGTCAAGTGGGTTCCCAAGACTACATCAAGTTCTACTTCATCAAGTACGACTACAACTCCAAGGATTCCCATCAAGATGGTGTGGATGCCGAAGAAGAAGAACTAGAGAGTTCTTGAGGGTGACTCCGCCAACATACTTCACTCTTATCATTTTGGCAATGACAAGTGCAAACAACTTCCATATCTTGCACTAGTTCAAGGAGTCACAAACCCTCTTGTTGGTAAGACAAGGGAGAAGGTAACCTAATGCTTTCATGGACATTATCTTGTGTGAACATCACTCTATGTCTATGGATATCCTTGCTTGTTCCTTGTGGGACTAACCCGTGTAGGTATTGAAAGTGCAACTCACTCCAAAGGATTGCTCCGAATGTTCTACATCAACATTGAGCACCCACATCTTCAACACCTACATGAAGTCATCATCGACAAAACCCAAGTTTAGTTCATCCCTCTTAGGGGGGATATCACATCTAGGGGGAGCTTTACTCTAATCAATTGAGCTAAAGAAACTCTAATGGTGTGAGCACAACAATGCTTTATGTAAAAGTGGTAACCCCACTTGTGCTTAAACGATGAGTATGATCTATGATCAAATGTTCTCATTTGACTCCTAAGTCAATATACTCATATATAGATGACCTAGTCATCGCCAAATTGCTTGATAGATGCTAGAGTGTTTGTGCATGCTTTGTCACATATTTCATTTGTCATTTTATTGTGTGAGCATATTGGATGCATATTTTACTCATTAGAGGACATCCATTTGTTGTTTTGTTTGATTGGCTTTTTATTTTGCCAAATGGATGGACAAGAATGCCTAAGAACTCCCTCTAGCTATCTATGCTTTTCTCATCTCAAACTCCATTCATGCTACATCACAAAGTTTGATCAAGTAAGATTTGAACCACTCTGTGTGAGGAGCACTCGGAGTCCCCGATTCGTCATAGACTTAAACTTCCAAAACCTCTTTGTGCATTTCGGTCCGACCGAGAAATCCATTTCGGTCAAACCGAGTTCACTAAGTTGATCTAGGTTTTCATCTTGGTGCAACCGATTTGAACACTTCGGTCACACCGAGTTGCAGCAACCGCTTGCGATTCTGCAATCTCGGTGCCACCAAGTTGTTCCACTCAGTCACACCGACAGGGTCGGGATATATAAACCCACGGGTGGGATTTTGGAAATTCCTTTGAAACCTCTCAGCCCGCGCGTATCCTGCTCTGCCGCCTCGGGTCTCCGGATCGTCTTCTCACCGCCAGCGACCTCCCGCCGCTGGTTTCTGCCACCATCAACGGCAATCTGCCCCGCCGTTGCCGCCGTAGCAAGTTCACCGCCGAATTAGGGTATGAACTTGATCCTCTGTGCTATTCCTTAACTCCGATTCATAGCACATTGCTTTGCCATGATTCTTGCCACGTATGAAATCATCTTGTCTAGCTAAAACTTCCTTAGGTCTAGATTGATTCGAAAATTTTAGTGTTAGCTCTCCGCAGAACTCATCTCGGACCGACCGAAATGTAGAAATCGGTCTCGCCGATTCGGCTTAGGCCATTGCACATGCGCTTTTTGGTCTGACCGAAACGTGCAAATCGGTGTGACCGAGTTCAAGATTCTGTGAAACCCTAGCAATCTCGGTGCCACCGAACTGTGACTCGGCCCAACCGAGTTCACTAGTTTAGGTTCCAAGTGTTGCTTCGGTATCACTGAGTTTGTCAATTCGATAGCTCCGAGATCACTTCTGTAGAGAAATAAAACTAAGCTTTTTGACTCAATTGTTTTGCAAAACCTCTGTACTTTGTGATGCTCATCTACTCTACCTCATCTACAACCTATTCACAGGGTCTGCTAACAGTTTTCCTGCAAGATGTCTGATCAAAGTGACAGCCCAAACAAGTCTGAAGAGCAGGTTCAAATGAGTGAGGGCACTAGTCCCTCAAGCAGCTATGATGAGGGCAGCAGGAGCACACCTAGTAACTTGCCCAAGGCAGCTACTAGAATAAGGAAGAAGAGAACCTCGGATTCTGAGGATGAGGATTATGTGGCTGTTGAGGATGAGGCCACTTCAAGGAAAAAGGTGCTAAAACAGGAGTATGGCACAGCTGCTGCAAGTAAGCCAGGACTGAACAACAGGCACCTGCAAGGAGGATGCCAATGTCAAAGCCAAGGAAAGTTGCCACAGGTGAAACTATGAAGTTCACCATTGAATCTGAAGAAGAAGAAGCTGGTGAGGACAAGAAGAAGAAGAGGGCAAGAACCACTACTGCCAGAGTTCTTGGCAAGCCCTTAATGAAGAGAGATTCTGAAGGAGAAGAGGAAGAGGAAGAGGATACTGCACCAGCACCCAAAGCTCAGAAGCTTATGGGAGATGCAATCAAATCAGGGGCTGCTCCATCAAAGCCCAAGTCTGCTCCCAAAGCTCAAACTCAGAAGCCCCCAAAACCCAAGAGGAACACCAGAAGTATACCAGCTGAAGAAAAGAACAAGGCCCCAGTGCCTGAGGCTGCTGATAATGAGGAAGATGATTCACTTTTTTTGAGAAAGTTGAAGCCAAAGATCCCTGACCATAATGATGCACATCCTGTTGCAGAAGATATGAGGATCAAAAAGGATTCAGGACTGAGATTGTGGAGACAGTCTGATCCATATGCTGTCAGGAGGAGAACTACTGTGGATTACAGGTTCCACACAAAGGAACAGCAAGATTTCTATGAGACTATCTTGCTTGACAAGAAGCCCATTGTCTGTGACATGAGATGGGTTGATTGGGAATACATCAAACAAAATGAAGATCATTTTCCAGGAGTTTATGACAACTTCAAGGCTTGTGAGGTTGACAAGTTTGTTGGCCAAAATATCACCAAGTGTAATGATGAGCTGATCATGCAATTCTATTCTACTGCTCATTTCTATCCAGATGGCAAAATTGTATGGATGTCAGAGGGTACAAGTTACCAGTCTACAGTTGATGAGTGGGCCAGATTGATCAATGCTCCAGAAGCTCATGAAGATGACTTGGATGTCTATGCCAAGAAGAAGAAGGATCACAACTCAATGGCTAGCATGTACAAGGAGATTCCTGATGCAGACCTGGAGACTCACAAGTTCGGTTCAGTGAAGCACTTATTGTCAGGCCTGCCTACAATCAACTAGATTCTAAGGCACACACTGCTACCAAAGTCAGGTGATCACAAAATGATCAGAGGACACTCCATCAACTTGCTGCATATATTTGATGTCCCTCAAAAGTTCAAAGTGATGAGTCTGATTGTGGAAACAATCAAGAGGACAGCTGCAGATCAGAAGAGATCTTGTGGGTATGCTCCACAAATTCAGGAGCTCATCAACTCCAAGATGGGCACAGGAACATATCTATTGGACAAAGAGCATTTACCCCTCATGCCAGACTTTGAGGACAACATTGTAGTCATGACTAAGGAAGATCCTTCATCAGTGGAAGCACATGAAAAGAGAGAGAAGGCAAGGGCAGAGAAAGCTGCAAGGATGCCAACTGCTGAAGAGGCATCTCAAGTGTTCTTGAAGAGCAGGCAAGATCAGCTTGGATATCTGATCCAATCCACCTTGAGGATTGAGAAGGGCTTGGCCACCCTGACTCAAAACCAGGAGAGCTTGGAGAGGATCATTGAGCAGAAATTCTATGATCTTGATATCAAGGTAACTGAGATTCAGACAGCAGTTGAGCAGCTTCAGGAGGAAGCACTACTAGAAAACAGGTTATTAATGGCGCACCTATTTTGGCTACTATTGGCGCACATTAGGTGCGCCATTACTAGCACGCCATTAGTAAGTTTTAGTAATGGCGCACATTTGATGCGCCATTACTATCCCAGACAGTAATGGCGCACCTAATAGTGCGCCATTACTAACCCTTAGGTGCCCCACTAGTAATAAAGCCAAAAGTGCCACTAGTAACCTTAGAGGTGCGCCACTAGCTAAAAAGCTAGGTGCGCCACCAATAAAGGCTGAAATGCGCCACTAATAGTATATTTGGAAAACAAAAAAAATACAAATTTACAAAAAACAACCTATAAGGAAAAATAATTTAAAAACAAAAAATGAAAGAGAACCATCATTTTTATTATAGCAAGAATATTACCATGTCTTTATAAGTATCCAATAAAAAGAAAATTGCACAGAAATAAAACAAAATCCTATAACTAATCTTCTACTCCCTCCGTCCAAGAATACCTCTCGCAAGGGGAGGAAATTTTGAACTGAAGTGCATTTTACATTACAACCCGTCATATTTCAAATCAAAATCAATCGAGTCCACGTCCGATCGGCAACAGCGCCTCGTCCTGGCATCGAGGAGAGCCAGAACTCATCTCTTCGGTAGCTCGTCACCACCCTCCCGGCAGCCTCCGACATCACGTACCCACCCTCCCGGCGTCGATCAACTGCTTTGAGGTAGCAGATTCCTCCTCTGTGTCTGCTCCTGCAATTAACACTTTGAATGCAATTAACAATTTGAATGTTAACATGGGGCAAAGACAAGATGGATCAGTATATAACAATGGAGTACATGCACAATTAGATGTTCAAGCTGTTTAATGTCACTCCCATCATCACAATTTCATCTCAGGAAATGGAGTAGAATAGATTTAATTGGATGTTTGAATGATATGGTTACTTACAAGTGTCAGGGCTATTACGGTTAGTTAAGTAATTGCACCAGATTAAAGAGGAGCCAAAGAATTTACAAGTGGTCTAGTGCATATGCAAGTGCAAGTTACTCAGTTAAAATTCAGTACTCCATTGCCCATAATAATTCAGTTAAAATTTTGTTAAAAGATCATTGAATTAACCAAGTACTCCAGGTCAGGTCCAGTTACTCAATGCATAATTTCTAAACCTATCATCAATGGAAGGTCACCAATTTTAATTGAGCAGTAGCTAATTGAGCAAACACACTGAGCTTATGCATAACACATTAGCTGCGGAAAGTACTCACCTTGCGGTGATTATTTCACAGGGATAAACCTCCAAATATAACCACTATACCACACTATATAAATTGTGAATCAAGGAACTGCTGCAATTGACATGAGAAGATCAACAATATATTCTCACCTCCAGGAACAAAGTCAGCTCCATATATATGCTAGCTCCAGGGTAAATATGCCACAATATCACACCTTGTGAAAAGAGCATCTTATTAAACAGTCGGTCACAAACATTCTAATTTCTTAACATAATTACAGTAAGTTACTTACTTGCGGTATACACAGGGGATAATTATCAGATTAATTACCTTGTTTGAGGTAAATTAATTGCTAAAGTTAACATAAAAATGTAAATTAGATGAACTGTAAACTGTTCAAGGAAACAGAAAGTGCAAACCGCATAACAAACAAAAATAGCAAGATTAGCCTCTTGTTTACCATTAAGTTTGGACTTTGGACAAAACGTGTTTTGATTGATCATACAGTAGATTTACGGGGCATCTCGCTGAAGGACGGGTCCTTGGCGATCTGCTCCGCCATCTCCTTGATGCTCGGGTCCTGCGCCCACACCACAACAAAATCCACGATTCAAGTTAATTGTCACAGAAATTCCCATGAAATCGAAACAAATTCACAGGAAATTCACAGGAGAGAACCTGAGGGAGACGGGTCGAGGCCGCCTCTCGCGGCGGCCGGGATGGGGAGCGAGGCGAAGGGGCGGAGGAGGAGGAGGAGGAGCGGGGCGGAGCAGGGCGAGGCCGCCGTTGCTGCGGGAGATGGCGGCTGGATCCGCGCCGATACAGGGCGGGGGAGGCCACCGTGGCTGGTGGCGGAGGGGGTGGCACCTGTGAAGCTCGTGGGGCGGATCTGGCCGGTTCCCGGCGAGTGGAGACGGCGGCGGCTCCACCACTGCCAGATCCAGCGCCGCCGCTGCCTTCCGATCCGTCGCCGCCGAGCTCGGGCTCCTTGGCTGCGACTGCCGCGAGGAGGCGCGAAGGGGACCGAAGAGAGAGGAGGGCAAGGGCCGTCGCGCAGGAAGAGGAGGGAGCACTTGCCTACAAAACCACAATGGCGCATGGATCGGGGCTGGGGCGAGGCCGAGAGACGTGTGTGTGTGTGTGTGTGGGGTGAGGGAGAAGACGATAGGGTTCCGTGCGAGAGAGAGAGAGGAGAGAGATGGTGGACGGTCGGGCTGCGGCACTTACCTACAAAACCACAATGGCGCACCTCCTAAGCAATGCGCCATTAGTATCAAAAATAGCAATGGCGCATCAGGGAAAAGTGCGCCATTAGTAGTTTTGCAAAAAAACATACTAATGGCGCACTGTTCCACAGTGCGCCATTACTAGTTTAAAGGGAATAAAAAATATAATAGAAAAAACAACATTAGTGGCGCACTTTCCGGCAGGTGCGCCATTACTAGTTACAACTAGTAATGGCGCACTGTGTCTGGATGCGCCATTAGTATGTTTGGACAGGCGCACTAGTTAAAAAAAATTGATACTAATGGCGCACCCTGGGCCAGGTGCGCCATTAGTAGTTTCAACTCTAATGGCGTATCAGAAGGTGGTGCGCCATTAGTATATACTAATGGCGCACCGCTTGTCTGGTGCGCCATTAGTGTCAATCCCATCTATAGCCCTTTTTCTAGTAGTGAAGGAGAGGAGAAGAAGGGCAAGTCAACTACAGATGCTTTTGCTAGAGTGCCCCGAAGCCAGAGGTCTGCTGCAGTGCCAGTCAGAGATACTAGATCTACAGCATCAGCACCAGCAGCTACAGCTCCAGTGCCACCTCCAGCAGCCACTCCACCAGCTCCAACTACTTCAACAGATGCCTTCGTCCTCGGAGTTCTATCTACACCACCTCCCGAAGATCAAGCCTGAGAGACGTTTAGCACTATGCATTTCTGAACTTTTTGGTAACTTGTTGCCAAAGGGGGAGAAAAATGTATAGATCATAGGCTTCGAGAGAGAGTGTTGCTTTTTATCTCTCTTGCTATTTTGGTTGAACTTCTTTATTGTGTGCTTGTGTGAGATACTTTATGTCCTTGTGAGATACTTTTTTGATCATGTGTTTGATCATATGCTACCCTTAATGCTTGTTGGTTGATACTATCTATTATATCCTTATATGATCATTCACTTGCTTGGTGATGAGTGCATGCTTTCAATTTCTATCATTTTGAGCGCTCCACCAAGATGTATGTGACATGGAAGAGTAACCCATGATCCTAATCGATTGTGCATTTGCATTCAAAAGAAAATTTTAAATAATGCAAAATTTTAGGGGGAGCTCCTGCTTATCACATACTTCTCAAAGCGACGATATTTTTCAATCTTATAATCATTTGTCGAAGCTTTGATCTATATGTTGTCATCAATTACCAAAAAGGGGGAGATTGAAAGTGCAACTATCCCTGGGTGTTTTTGGTAATTCCTAACAACATATAGCTCATTGAGCTAATGCTATTTCAAGATAAATATTTTAGGGAAGCTCAATGATTGGCATGGCATGGGTTAAGAAAATGGACCCCTCAAAATGCTAAGGACAAAAGGATTGGCTCAAGCTCAAAGCACAAGACTCTACATTTTATTTTTTGTGATCCAAGATCACATTGAGTCCATAGGAAAAGCCAATACTATTAAGAGGGGGTGAGGTGTTGCTTAATGAGTTTCTTGCTCAAAATGCTTAGTGATATGCTCCAAAAACCCTCAACTACTTTCTCACATCCACATATGTCCCAAACCAAAAGTCAAACTCGGCCCCACCGATTTGATCTATCCGGCGCCACCGAGTTCACTTGACATAGCCACTGCCACAAACCCTAGTCTTTTCGGTCTCACCGATAGGGATCTCGGTCTCACCGAGATGGGATTGTAATCTCTCTGTTTCCCTTCATAACGTTTCGGTCCAACCGAGATGAGCGATCGGTCCCACCGAGATTGCAATGCAAACTCTCTATTTCCCCTTCATAACGTTTCGGTCCAACCGAGATGAGCGAATCGGTCCCACCGAGTTTGCCTGACCAACTCTCTGGTTAGCTTATTACGAAAATCGGTCCAACCGAGTTTGTGTAATCGGTCTCACCGAGATTACGTTATGCCCTAACCCAAATGACGTCGGTCCCACCGAGTTGACATGTCGGTCCCACCGAAAATCCTAGCGGTCACATTATGAACCAAATCGGTGCGACCGAGTTTTATAGTTCGGTCCCACCGAGTTTGGTGATTTGTGTGTAACGGTTAGATTTTGTGTGGAGGCTATATATACCCCTCCACCCACTCTTCATTCATGGAGAGAGCCATTAGAACATGCCTACACTTCCAACATACAATTTCTGAGAGAGAACCACCTACACTTGTGTTGAGGTCAAGATATTCCATTCCAACCACATAAATCTTGATCTCTAGCCTTCCCCAAGTTGCTTTTCACTCAAATCATCTTTCCACCAAATCCAATCCTATGAAAGAGATTTGAGTGTTGGGGAGACTATCATTTGCAGCACAAGAGCAAGGAGTTCATCATCAACACACCATCTATTACCTCTTGGAGAGTGGTGTCTCCTATATTGGTTAGGTGTCACTTGGGAGCCTCCGTCAAGATTGTGGAGTTGAACCAAGGAGTTTGTAAGGGCAAGGAGATCGCCTACTTCGTGAAGATCTACCCTAGTGAGGCAAGTCCTTCGTGGGCGACGACCATGGTGGGATAGACAAGGTTGCTTCTTCGTGGACCCTTCGTGGGTGGAGCCCTTCGTGGACTCGCGCAACCGTTACCCTTCGTGGGTTGAAGTCTCCATCAACGTGGATGTACGATAGCACCACCTATCGGAACCACGGATAAAAAAATCTCCGTGTCTACATTGCGTTTGCTCCCTCCAAACTCCTCCCTTTACCTTCATATGCAATTGTCTTACATTCCGCTGCTATACTCTTAGAATTACATGTGTAGGTTGATTACTTGACTCGTGCTAAGTTGCTAAAATCTTCCAAGAATTAAAATTGGGAAAAAGGCTAGATTTTTATTTGGTCAAGTAGTCTAATCACCCCCGCTAGACATACTTTCGATCCTACAGTATCCGAGAAAAGACACACTCAATAGACTGAGCGGCCAGTTTGGTGCGTTCATGAGGGGCAAGCAAAACATAGCAAACGCAACCAAACAAGTGAAGCATCGAATAATCAGGAGGACGACCAGAAAGACGCTCAAGAGGGATGCCACCCTGTAGAGCAGCAGACCCAAAGGGACAGATCCAATTAATCTCGGCCATCAAATCATGTCAATCCAACGACCTAGACTGTTTCAATGTCGAGCGCTCAACACGTTTAGTGTGCAATTAATTTCATGCCAAATATAGTGCTAATCACATAATAACACGCAAATAATATCCTACTTAATATCCGCATGCACTTAATATACTTTCAAATTAACGTGCATTGCACGTACACATTGACTAGTTAGGTAAAGGCATGTGGAGTTTGTTTTCTGCCGTTGCAACGCACGAGCATATTTACTAGTTTAATAAATAATTTTAGTGTCCGTATCAAGTAAATATTACTTATATAATACACAGGTTTATATTTAATGTTTTTATTTATGTATGATTGTTTGTATGTATAATAGTTTTAACGCACAAATATTTGAACATAATTTTATTACTTATGTTTTGCAATATCTTAAATGTTTTTATTACTTGCGTTTTGCTAAATATTTTTATAGAATACACAAGTTGGTATTTACATATTTTTATTTACTAATCATCTTCTGTATGTATAATTTTTTTAACACACAAATATTTGAAAAAAAACATTTTTTACTTACGTTTTGCAAATATACTAAAAAACTAGCGTGTGCAAAATGGGCTACAGTATGTTTTTTACATGGTAATACGTGTCCCATTCATATCATAAAGATCAAAAATACAAGTCACGACTGACATGACAAAACTGAAAGGATAGCAGAACATCTCTAAGTTTGACACCAACGCCTGTTATCTGCCTCCGGCACCACCACAGCGGACACCGAAGAAAAAAATGACGGGTCACCTCCTCACCCGAGCTCGACACGGCTCCGTCACTGATATGCAGCTTTGCAGACCTCTAAGTTGGCTTACCAAAAGTGAAACCCTTGTCATTGAACGAATCAGACCGGGGCAACACCCCACACACGCCATCGAACTTCAGATGTAACACCACACTATGACTAAAACACCGAAGGAGGAAACCGTACTTGCCATCCATTAATAGGTGTTTTCTGAAAAATAATGTCGGTGGGGCACCATTACTCACTAATAGGTGGGCTCATACACATTAATACGTTCACATACATATTTTGTGACCGTATGTGCACGCTCAGTCAAATTAAGTAACTGAAAATCCGTATTTTCAAAGTTCTAGCACTAAACTGAACATTAAGCACAAGTTCTATTACTCCCGATGATATTACCTCCTCGGGAAAACACGTGAAGCGGCTTCGACATGAATCGAGGCGGTGGTTGAATGGTGTTCACGGACGGACGGGCGGAAGAGGCAGACGCGAGCCTGCAGGGGTCGCCGGCGGCACTGAAGAACCACCACGCGAAAATCGGGCGTGTCCGACGGGCGAGATGGAGCGAAGCCGGCGGCGGTCGGAGAAGCAGCGCCGGATAGGCAGCGGGCAGCGGCCTGATCACCGGCGGCGGCGGAGGGCCTTCTCGAGGGCGGCCTGGCAGGGAGGAAGGGCCGGCGCCCTGGGCGGGGTGAGCCGGACGAGGTGCTGTTCGCGCAGGGGATCAGGTACCCGCGATCTCCCTGGTACTCCCGATCTTCCCTTGGCCCTCGATCTCTTCTTCTCTTCCTTCGATCTGGTTGTGGCGTGGTGAAGAGAGGTGGCTAGATGTGGTGGCGTGAGGAGAAGTGGTGGTGTGATGCGGTGGTGCTGGGAGATAGAACAGCAGCCGGTGATGGTGGGGCTAGATCGGGCGGGCGGGTGTGGCAAAACAGCAGCAGCGGACAACCACGGGGAAGAAGGAGCAGTGGCTGCCGGCAGTGAAGAAGACAGCAACGACCAAGGGTACGCGAGATGGTATCGGATGAAGCACGAGTTGCGCGTGCGGAAAAAACCTAAAGCTCTAATATCAGGTTAGGGAAATATGTAACTTGATATTATTAGGAAGGCAAAGCCATCATATATACAAGAGAATGACAAGAGGCTAGATACAAAAGGCCAAAGGCCTTCATCAATATAACTCTAACAGAATCATCTCTTCATGTGTGCAGGAATGGATTGCACAAACATGATATTTACCAAAAAAGGCTTTCACCCCGCTTTATATATAAAGCACCGATCATCAAGCATCCAGTACAAACACACGCCACCGCAACACACGCACACACCCAGGACATGATACATAGGCGCTGAGTGCAGCAACACCACCCCTAGCACTACCACCACGAAGAGATGCAACTACATATGACGAACCATGTGCTCCAAGGCGGCGCCTTCAGGAAGGGTACAACATCGGAACGCCGCCACCGCCCGATCCTAGGATCAGAGTCCCCCCTGGAGCCGCATGACGGGCAATGAGATCCGCGACGACGCCTTCAGGAAGGGAACGATCTTCGCCGCTGCCGGTCCGTCCGAAGATAGAACAGGTTTTCACCTCGGCCAACACTCACCGCCACCGAACACCACACCCTGGTAACCACGCCGCCCACACGACCATGGTGACCGGGCAGCACCAAGCCACGGGCTCTGCCCAAGAGCACTGCGCTACCACCACCAGGGCTGCCGCCCCGGCATCCAAGACCTTGACACCACCTCGCCCGAGACCCGCCGCAACACCAACCAAAGAGACGAACGGAAAGGTCCCACCTTTTGCACCCCTGGGCAACCCCCACCTTTCGCCGAAGGAAATATGCCCTAGAGGCAATAATAAAGTTATTATTTATTTCCTTATATCATGATAAATGTTTATTATTCATGCTAGAATTGTATTAACCGAAAACATAATACTTGTGTGAATACATAGACAAACAGAGTGTCACTAGTATGCCTCTACTTGACTAACTCGTTGATCAAAGATGGTTATGTTTCCTAGCCATAGACATGAGTTGTCATTTGATTAACGGGATCACATCATTAGGAGAATGATGTGATTGACTTGACCCATTCCGTTAGCTTAGCACTCGATCATTTAGTATGTTGCTATTGCTTTCTTCATGACTTATACATGTTCCTATGACTATGAGATTATGCAACTCCCGTTTACCGGAGGAACACTTTGTGTGCTACCAAACGTCACAACATAACTGGGTGATTATAAAGGTGCTCTACAGGTGTCTCCGAAGGTACTTGTTGGGTTGGCGTATTTCGAGATTAGGATTTGTCACTCCGATTGTCGGAGAGGTATCTCTGGGCCCTCTCCGTAATGCACATCACTTAAGCCTTGCAAGCAATGCAACTAATGAGTTAGTTGTGGGATGATGTATTACGGAACGAGTAAAGAGACTTGCCGGTAACGAGATTGAAGTAGGTATTGAGATACCGACGATCGAATCTCGGACAACTAACATACCGATGACAAAGGGAACAACTTATGTTGTTATGCGGTCTGACCGATAAAGATCTTCGTAGAATATGTGGGAGCCAATATGAGCATCCAGGTTCCGCTATTGGTTATTGACCGGAGACGTGTCTCGGTCATGTCTACATAGTTCTCGAACCCGTAGGGTCCGCACGCTTAACGTTTCGATGACAGTTATATTATGAGTTCAAATACAACGGGTGCAAAACAGTTGCACACGCGGAATACTCAGGTTAAGCTTGACGAGCCTAGCATATAACAGATATGGCCTCGGAACACGGAGACCAAAAGGTCGAGCGTGAATCATATAGTAGATATGATCAACATAGTGATGTTCACCGTTGAAACTACTCCATCTCACGTGATGATCGGACATGGTTTAGTTGATATGAATCACGTGATCACTTAGAGGATTAGAGGGATGTCTATCTAAGTGGGAGTTCTTAAGTAATATGATTAATTAAACTTAAATTTGTCATGAACTTAGTACCTGATAGTATCTTGCTTGTCTATGTTGATTGTAGATAGATGGCCCGTGTTGTTGTTCCGTTGAATTTTAATGCGTTCCTTGAGAAAGCAAATGGTAGCAATTACACGGACTGGGTCCGTAACTTGAGGATTATCCTCATTGCTGCACAGAAGAATTACGTCTTGGAAGCACCACTGGGTGCCAGGCCTGCTGCCGATGCAACTGACGACGTTAAGAACGTCTGGCAGAGCAAAGCTGATGACTACTCGATAGTTCAATGTGCCATGCTTTACGGCTTAGAACCGGGACTTCAACGACGTTTTGAACATCATGGGGCATATGAGATGTTCCAGGAGTTGAAGTTAATATTTCAAACAAATGCCCGGATTGAGAGATATGAAGTCTCCAATAAGTTCTACAGCTGCAAGATGGAGGAGAATAGTTCTGTCAGTGAGCATATACTCAAAATGTCTGGGTATAATAATCACTTGATTCAACTGGGAGTTAATCTTCCGGATGATAGCGTCATTGACAGAATTCTCCAATCACTGCCACCAAGCTACAAGAGCTTCGTGATGAACTATAACATGCAAGGGATGGATAAGACGATTCCCGAGCTCTTCGCAATGCTAAAGGCTGCGGAGGTAGAAATCAAAAAGGAGCATCAAGTGTTGATGGTCAATAAGACCACCAGTTTCAAGAGAAAGGGCAAAGGGAAGAAGAAGGGGAACTTCAAGAAGAACAGCAAGCAAGTAGCTGTCCAGGAGAAGAAACCCAAGTCTGGACCTAAGCCTGAGACTGAGTGCTTCTACTGCAAGCAGACTGGTCACTGGAAGCGGAACTGCCCCAAGTATTTGGCGGATAAGAAGGATGGCAAGCTGAACAAAGGTATATGTGATATACATGTTATTGATGTGTACCTTACTAATGCTCGCAGTAGCACCTGGGTATTTGATACTGGTTCTGTTGCTAATATTTGCAACTCGAAACAGGGGCTACCGATTAAGCGAAGATTGGCTAAGGACGAGGTGACGATGCGCGTGGGAAATGGTTCCAAAGTCGATGTGATCGCGGTCGGCACGCTACCTCTACATCTACCTTCGGGATTAGTTTTAGACCTAAATAATTGTTATTTGGTGCCAGTGTTAAGCATGAACATTATATCTGGATCTTGTTTGATGCGAGACGGTTATTCATTTAAATCAGAGAATAATGGTTGTTCTATTTATATGAATAATATCTTTTATGGTCATGCACCCTTGAAGAGTGGTCTATTTTTGTTGAATCTCGATAGTAGTGATACACATATTCATAATATTGAAGCCAAAAGATGCAGAGTTGATAATGATAGTGCAACTTATTTGTGGCACTGCCGTTTAGGTCATATCGGTGTAAAGCGCATGAAGAAACTCCATACTGATGGACTTTTGGAACCACTTGATTATGAATCACTGGGTACTTGCGAACCGTGCCTCATGGGCAAGATGACTAAAACGTCGTTCTCCGGAACTACGGAGAGAGCAACAGATTTGTTGGAAATCATACATACAGATGTATGTGGTCCGATGAATATTGAGGCTCATGGCGGATATCATTATTTTCTCACCTTCGCAGATGATTTAAGCAGATATGGGTATATCTACTTAATGAAACATAAGTCTGAAACATTTAAAAAGTTCAAAGAATTTCAGAGTGAAGTTGAAAATCATCGTAACAAGAAAATAAAGTTTCTACGATCTGATCGTGGAGGAGAATATTTGAGTTACGAATTTGGTCTACATTTGAAACAATGCGGAATAGTTTCGCAACTCACGCCACCCGGAACACCACAGCGTAATGGTGTGTTCGAACGTCGTAATCGTACTCTACTAGATATGGTGCGATCTATGATGTCTCTTACTGATTTACCGCTATCGTTTTGGGGTTATGCTTTAGAGACGGCCGCATTCACGTTAAATAGGGCACCATCAAAATCCGTTGAGACGACGCCTTATGAACTGTGGTTTGGCAAGAAACCAAAGTTGTCGTTTCTTAAAGTTTGGGGCTGCGATGCTTATGTGAAAAAGCTTCAACCTGATAAGCTCGAACCCAAATCGGAGAAATGTGTCTTCATAGGATACCCAAAGGAGACTGTTGGGTACACCTTCTATCACAGATCCGAAGGCAAGACTTTTGTTGCTAAATTCGGAATCTTTCTGGAGAAGGAGTTTTTCTCGAAAGAAGTGAGTGGGAGGAAAGTAGAACTTGATGAGGTAATTGTACCTGCTCCCTTATTGGAAAGTAGTTCATCGCAGAAACCGGTTTCTGCGACGCCTACACCAATTAGTGAGGAAGTTAATGATGATGATCATGGAACTTCGGATCAAGTTGTTACTGAACCTCGTAGGTCAACCAGAGTAAGATCCGCACCAGAGTGGTACGGTAATCCTGTTCTGGAGGTTATGTTACTAGACCATGACGAACCTACGAACTATGAAGAAGCGATGGTGAGCCCAGATTCCGCGAAATGACTTGAGGCCATGAAATCTGAGATAGGATCCATGTATAAGAAAAAAGTGTGGACTTTGGTTCACTTGCCCGATGATCGGCAAGCAATTGAGAATAAATGGATCTTCAAGAAGAAGACTGACGCTGACGGTAATGTTACTGTCTATAAAGCTCGACTTGTTGCAAAAGGTTTTCGACAAGTTCAAGGGATTGACTACGATGAGACCTTCTCACCTGTGGTGATGCTTAAGTCTGTCCGAATCATGTTAGCAATTGCCGCATTTTATGATTATGAAATTTGGCAAATGGATGTCAAAACTGCATTCCTGAATGGATTTCTGGTAGAAGAGTTGTATATTATGCAACCGGAAGGTTTTGTCGATCCAAAGGGAGCTAACAAAGTGTGCAAGCACCAGCGATCTATTTATGGACTGGTGCAAGCCTCTCGGAGTTGGAATAAACTTTGATAGTGTGATCAAAGCATTTGGTTTTGTACAGACTTTTGGAGAAGCCTGTATTTACAAGAAAGTGAGTGGGAGCTCTGTAGCATTTCTAATATTATATGTGGATGACATATTGCTGATTGGAAATGGTATAGAATTTCTGAATAGCATAAAGGGATACTTGAATAAGAGTTTTTCAATGAAAGACCTCGGTGAAGCTGCGTATATATTGGGCATCAAGATCTATAGAGATAGATCAAGACGCTTAATTGGACTTTCACAAAGCACCTACCTTGACAAAGTTTTGAAGAAGTTCAAAATGGATCAAGCAAAGAAAGGGTTCTTGCCTGTGTTACAAGGTGTGAAGTTGAGTAAGACTCAATGCCCGACCACTTCAGAAGATAGAGAGAAGATGAAAGATGTTCCCTATGCTTCAGCCATAGGCTCTATCATGTATGCAATGCTGTGTACCAGACCTGATGTGTGCCTTGCTATAAGTTTAGCAGGGAGGTACCAAAGTAATCCAGGAGTTGATCACTGGACAGCGATCAAGAACATCCTGAAATACCTGAAAAGGACTAAGGATATGTTTCTCGTTTATGGAGGTGACAAAGAGCTCATCGTAAATGGTTACGTTGATGCAAGCTTTGACACTAATCCGGACGATTCTAAATCGCAAACCGGATACGTGTTTACATTGAATGGTGGAGCTGTCAGTTGGTGCAGTTCTAAACAAAGCATCGTGGCGGGATCTACATGTGAAGCGGAGTACATAGCTGCTTCGGAAGCAGCAAATGAAGGAGTCTGGATGAAGGAGTTCGTATCCGATCTAGGTGTCATTCCTAGTGCATCGGGTCCAATGAAAATCTTTTGTGACAATACTGGTGCAATTGCCTTGGCGAAGGAATCCAGATTTCACAAGAGAACCAAGCACATCAAGAGACGCTTCAATTCCATCCGGGATTTAGTCCAGGTGGGAGACATAGAAATTTGCAAGATACATACGGATTTGAATGTTGCCGACCCGTTGACTAAGCCTCTTCCACGAGCAAAACATGGACACCAAGGCTCCATGGGTGTTAGAATCATTACTGTGTAATCTAGATTATTGACTCTAGTGCAAGTGGGAGACTGAAGGAAATATGCCCTAGAGGCAATAATAAAGTTATTATTTATTTCCTTATATCATGATAAATGTTTATTATTAATGCTAGAATTGTATTGACCGGAAACATAATACTTGTGTGAATACATAGACAAACAGAGTGTCACTGGTATGCCTCTACTTGACTAGCTCGTTGATCAAAGATGGTTATGTTTCCTAGCCATAGACATGAGTTGTCATTTGATTAACGGGATCACATCATTAGGAGAATGATGTGATTGACTTGACCCATTCCGTTAGCTTAGCACTCGATCGTTTAGTATGTTGCTATTGCTTTCTTCATGACTTATACATGTTCCTATGACCATGAGATTATGCAACTCCCGTTTACCGGAGGAACACTTTGTGTGCTACCAAACGTCACAACATAACTGCGTGATTATAAAGGTGCTCTACAGGTGTCTCCGAAGGTACTTGTTGGGTTGGCGTATTTCGAGATTAGGATTTGTCACTCCGATTGTCGGAGAGGTATCTCTGGGCCCTCTCGGTAATGCACATCACTTAAGCCTTGCAAGCATTGCAACTAATGAGTTAGTTGTGGGATGATGTATTACGGAACGAGTAAAGAGACTTGCCGGTAACGAGATTGAAGTAGGTATTGAGATACCGACGATCGAATCTCTGGCAACTAACATACCGATGACAAAGGGAACAACGTATGTTGTTATGCGGTCTGACCGATAAAGATCTTCGTAGAATATGTGGGAGCCAATATGAGCATCCAGGTTCCGCTATTGGTTATTGACCGGAGACGTGTCTCGGTCATGTCTACATAGTTCTCGAACCCGTAGGGTCCGCACGCTTAACGTTTCGATGACAGTTATATTATGAGTTTATATGTTTTGATGTACCGAAGGTTGTTCGGAGTCCCGAATGTGATAACGGACATGACGAGGAGTCTTGAAATGGTCGAGACATGAAAATTGATATATTGGAAGCCTATATTTGGATATCGGAAGTGTTCCGGGTGAAATCGGGATTTTACCGGAGTACCGAGGGGTTACCGGAACCCCCCGGGGGCTTAATGGGCCATAGTGGGCCTTTGTGGAGAAGAGGAGAGGCGGCCAGGGCAGGGTCGCGCGCCCCTCCCCCCTAGTCCGAATAGGACAAGGAGAGGGGGGCGGCGCCCCCCCTTTCCTTCCTCTCTCCCTCCTCTTTCCCCCTCCACTCCTAATCCAACTAGGAAAAGGGAGGGAGTCCTACTCCCACCGGGAGTAGGACTCCACCTGGCGCGCCCCTCCTGGCCGGCCGCACCTCCCCCTTGCTCCTTTATATACGGGGGCAGGGGCACCCTAGAGACACAACAATTGATCGTTTGATCTTTTAGCCGTGTGCGGTGCCCCCCTCCACCATAGTCCACCTTGATAATACTGTACCGATGCTTAGGCGAAGCCCTGCGTCGGTAGAACATCATCATCGTCACCACGCCGTCGTGCTGACGAAACTCTCCCTCAACACTCGGCTGGATCGGAGTTCGAGGGACATTATCGGGCTGAACGTGTGTTGAACTCGGAGGTGCCGTGCGTTCGGTACTTCATCGGTCGGATCGTGAAGACGTATGACTACATCAACCGCGTTGTGCTAACGCTTCCGCTTTCGGTCTACGAGAGTACGTGGACAACACTCTCCCCTCTCGTTGCTATGCATCACCATGATCTTGCGTGTGCGTAGGAATTTTTTTGAAATTACTACTTTCCCCAACAGGAGCCGCCGGGTCCGCACCGCCACCACCACCACGCCGCTGTTACCTCCGCCGAGACGCCAGGAGGACACAGCCGACCGTAGCCCAAGCCAACCGGAGCCCTCGGCACCCAGGCGCAACACAGACCACCGCATCGCAGCCAGCTACCACCCCCAGTCTGCACCACCACTCACCGCCACCACGACCCCCAACCCGAGCCAACAGCAGGGATGGGACGGCCGTGGGCCTTGCTGCCCACAGCCCCGGCCAGCCGACAGGTCGCCCGCGCCAGACCCGGCCAGATCTGGACACAGTTGACCCCACGCCACCACCCGAAGTGAAGCCGACCGCAGCCGCCGCGCGTCGTCGGAGCCCCAGAGCGCCGCACCCCCACCGCGAGGCAGAGGACCGGCCGCCCCGCAAGCCCACCACCGCGCCGCCGGGCCCCGCGGCAGCCCGACACCCCCGCGTGCCGCGCATACCCGCGCCTAGCGCCGCACGCGCCGAGAGGGAGAAGCGCCCCGCCGCCACCTGGCTACGCCGGCCGGGCTTTGCCCGGCGGCGCCTCGCGGCGGCGGCGGGGGGAGGGATGCCTGGAGGAGGAAGCTAGGACGCGGCGGCTAGGGTTTGCCCCTGAGGTCGCTCGCGGGAGCGGCTCGGGGGAGGAGTTTTTTTTTCGGTTCACAAACATGATATTTGGAGCAAGAGTAACATGAAACCACATTTTTTTCCTTAAAAAAGGATAAAAAAAAACTATTGGACCAATCTGTAATAATTAGGAGTCTAGCCTTAGCAGCGCATCTCACAGGCTCTTGCAATAAAATACTAATAAGGTGAAATTTTTGCACATAGCCTTTGAAACACTTTGCTATCTAATCTGCCAAATAAAAGCATTTGTATATCGGTTTCTAAAGTGTAACATATTATCCATGAAAAGCTTCGACAGGGAACAAGTCGGAACACAATAAATCAAGCCAATAAAGTTGTAACAAGAAAACTCAATCAGTACCAGTAACAAACAACTCCCTTCGTTCAATTTAAAAAATACCCCCTCCACATTTTCCCCTAGATAGTGATGCGTGCATTCAAATTTTATGACTCTGACCATTGATGTACAAAATCCATTTGGATTTGTCAACAAAGGTTCCATGCAGTTACATTTTGATTTTTTTTATAACAAGTAGAAAAGTTATGATCAAACCGGCATATTATAGACCACCCTGAGGAACATGGGTAGCACGACAACACATACCGGTAGTCAGTCAGCACTCTCACTTATCAGATGGAAATCCAGAGCCTGAATTACCCTTCTCATAGCCCCCACTCTCGGGATGTCTAAGAGAAACGCCAACCTTCCGGCATCCAAAGCAATGACCTTTTAGAACAGTTCAGAAGTATTTAATGGTGTATTAGTATCAGAAAGGACATTAAGAAATGAAACAGGTGATAGTAGAAAGAGATAAGTACCATGCTCACTAGGCTGCAGTGGGCAGCAAAAGTACTGCGTTTTACCCCCCATGGATTTGGCTTCAGCGAAGAATTGTTGGTAGTTCCACTGCTTTGACCTAGACTGTCTTGTCCTCATTGTGAAATTGTAGTGATGGTACGATTTTGAGAAGGTGTCATATATGAGACACTGGGAGTGAATCATCACAAGCTCGTGCTGAAGATTCTGAAACGTCAATCATTTTATTAGAAGCATTCTCAAATTTGTACATAGGGTTACAAAAAGTTGAGGACTTGCTAAAAGGTAAAAAGCCACATGCCAATAGTTGTTCATTGGAATTTTAGAGGGAACATTGGACATACTTTATCATAACCAGCTTCTGGTCTGTAGTTTTCAAATGCTGGAACAACCTCCTTTTTCATCCATTTCATTCCATTCTTGATTGTTTCTTTCTCCTCCATAAGTCTTTCAAAGCGATAGCGTGCTTCCAGGATAGCCGGGTCAGTAGTTGTTGGTTTTAATTTCTCTACAGGTTGTTCAGCACACTTGTCATCCCTGCATCATAACACGGTACAATAAGTTTTTTTTAAGGTGTTAGAGTACGTAATGGCCTAATGGTTAGGGTTAATTAGAGATAAGAGTCGCTTGCTTAGGGGTCAAGTAAGCCTTGCTTGGGAGTCAAGTAAATCTCTCTATATAAAGAGAGGAGATGTATCAATCTAATCAAGCAAGAATTAAGAAGGAAATCCCTTCCCTCTTGTCCGGCCGTGGGAAAAAGGTCTCAGGCCGGCCCTCTCGCGACCTCCTTCTAGCATCCACATAACAATAAGTAGAAAACAACATTTGTATTATTCATATCAGTGGTCGGTAACAAGTATACATAACCAAAGGTTGAACATGGTGTAAAACGTCAATAACTGACAGTGGTAAAAAAATAAATCTCAAAATGCAGTAGGCACTGCTAACATTGCGATTAGGTAGAGATAAAAAAGGCTCACAAGGCTGAAGCCCAATCCAAGAAGAAAATAAAGCTGGATTCAAATGAAACTCTAGTCCGGCTCAAGGGGGTGCACAGCAACAGGCAGCACACCCACCCTGCCAGCATCAGCCCATAAGCGAGCCTCAAGCATTAACTGACGAAAAACGATGGTTACCGAGCGGGAATGTTGTCTGAAGACTCTGTCGTTACGTTTCTCCTTCCAAAGAGACCACAAAATGAGGGCGATGATAGACTGCCACCCTTTAGCCTCCTCCTTGTTCAAGCTAGAGCTGCTGCGCTCCCACCATGCAATGAGCGACACACCCGTCGGGGCCGGGGCAGCAGAGGTGGCTCTCCGGAGCTTGTTGAGGACGAGCAGCCCTCATTTTGGCGAGGGGGCACAGAGCCAGCAGGTGCAGAGGCGAGGGATGGATTCAATGGTAAAAACTTCGATCAGGATGTGGCCCTCTGGGCAACATGGCATGGAACCAGCGGCAAGAACATCAATCATGAAGGATCCAACTAGTCTGCTCGATCGTTGGATGACATAATATGCTTATGATGTGGGTTAATGGTGGTACTCTAACCCCAACCAAATTACAGCTCATCCAACCTCCGGCTCAGGTTCACTATTCGTCAATGTTAATGCTACGTATTCCTATTTGGATGACAATTTTCTTTGTTCGAAAAATTAATGAATCAGAAAACTTCTTTTCTTTAGTACAGGGGCCTTGGTTTGTTCGGACTTCAGAATCTTGGGCACCACAGTTCAAGATATTACCTTTTTCTGTAAAGGTTGCAGATTGAGCGGGTGAGAGCTGATTGTTACATCAGTTAGAAGCTGCATTCTTTTGACCTCTTTCCATGTCAGGTCAATTACCATGGTACATCTGCTGAGCATACGAGACTGCAATCTGGGTTCAAGCTGAACTCTTTTTTGTTAGGACAGGGGCCTTAGTTTGTCTGGGATCGGATACAACCCCATCTGATCCATGGTTGTTCTTGGGAATCACAGTTCAAGATATTACTTTTTTTGGATTTTGTAAAAGGCTGTGGAAAACAAGACGATGAGAGCTGATGGTTCCATCAGTTAGAAGCTGCATATTCTTGACCACTTTCCCTGTCAGGTCAATTACCATGGTACATCTGGTGAGCACATGAGACTTCAAATACTGGGTTCACACCCAGAAATTAAACTGCTTGCTGATTTAATTCGCTCATGTTATTCATCTGAAATGGCAGCAGATTTCTTATCCTACTTCATTCAATTTTTTAGGCAGGTGGAGGTTCAATACCAAGATTTATAATTTGGGACACAGGTGTGATGATATACAAGAAGTGAGTATGTTGTCCCGACTTTACACGATGTGGGTGTTCTGCACAAATATTCCATAAAACCCTAAAGTGATGTAACATAAGTTCTTTTGAATAGATGCACTAGAAATATATGAGCACTTTTGGCCCAAACTAACAGGGCTGCACTAGTGTTAGAGTTGTGTCGAATATTGTGTACAAGTTAGGTTACAGTTGGACTTGTAGTTGTATTGTGTTTACAGGATATGGAGTCGTGTCCTAGTAAGACACTTGTATCCTAGGCCTCTCATATATAGCGGGGCTAGACACACGATGTAACCTATGTCAACATAATAGCACCGGAACGCAGGGGAACCGGGTGCGGTATTGTGACGGTGTCACGGGGAGGAGCGCCCGTAGTCAAGCCCCGGGGATGTAGCCATATCGGTGAACCTCGTTAACAAATCTCGGTGTCGTGCCTCGTGTGATTGCTTGGTCCTCGGATGATCGACGGAGTGCCTCGGATTTATTCTAACAAGTGGTATCAGAGCAAGGTTTGAAGAGGTCGCAGTTGTTAATCTGGAGGAAGAATCGAGTCTGAGATGCAGCCGGCTGCGGCGTGGTTCTCAGCGAGATCGGAAAAAAGTAAGATCGGAGATAGACGCGTGTGCGTGTGGCAGCAGACGAGACGTGCGGCGGATCGATCGGGCGAGCGCACACCGGTAAAATCGTGCAGCAGCAGTCGGAGGCGGAACACGCGGAATCGCGGCGGATGCTGGCTCGCTAGGGCAGCCGGTCGATCGGCGGTGCACGTGGAAGCCACAGGCTGCATGGCGTGCTGCGGGACTAGCGGTGCGTGGAGCAGGCGGTCTGGCCCAAGTGGAGACATGGCCTGTTGTGCACCGCTCGATGGTGCTGCCTGTGCACACTTGAGATTTTGTTTTGGACAAAAAGGAGACCGAGTCTCTATATATGACGCGGAGATAGCTAGATAAATCTGTCAAAGTGGAACAAAAATCCATCAAGCCATCGGGAGCACGGAGCACTATTTGTGTAGAAAATTGGCAAAGCAAGCCAGCATTGGAATTGGTGCCAGGGAGCAATCACGTGAAGACCAAAGCAACTCTTTTCGATTTGCAGCAGTACACGCGTACTTGGAGATCACGGAAAGAAGCTCGGATAATTTTTTAAGGGTTAGTCATACGAAGAACCATGCTATCAACGGGTATCAGGTCTGAGGTGGAAAAATTCACGGAACTGAAAACCTTGAGTTATGGTAGACACAGATGAAAGATTTGTTGGCACAACAGAGATGTTTGAAGGCGTTGCGGAAAGTCAGTTCAGCTAAGATGGGATTATCATGTGATGGATGAAAAATCGCGAAAGACGATTTGAGGGCCTTGAGCATGTCATGCAGTCGGGGAAGTTCGGCTGGGTCAGACTTGTCAGTCTGATGGATCGACGCAAGTCGGTTGGTACAGAAGACGGTGGTGAGATCGGCGAAGACGACGTAGGAGCGTGATGCTGAGGGTGACCGCCTTCTGGGGCGTGGAAACACGTGACGCAGGCCCGAGGGCTTGTGTGGCTTCGACAAGACTATGGCGCGGGGTTGATTCAAGGTGGTGTATACACGGAGCTTGAAGTTGACGGGGCGCGTGGGTGGACTGATCATCTACCATGGATTCATGTTTAAGGTGGAGCTGGAGTCTGGTCGACTTCACTCGGTGCTGATTGAGGGGCTACGGCGTAAGAGCTCAGAGAGTCGAAGCCTATTCAGCGGGAAAAGCGAGTAACATGCAGTTCGGACTGGAGCCCAGTGGTCTGATGAAAGCATGAAACTCGTCATCAGTCGGTGATGATCGGTGGTACTCTGCAATGGGGTTGAGTGGTGTGGGGTGCGCGGCCCTCGAGACTCGACCGGGACAGCGGAGGCTCGACGCAGTAATAGCAGTAAGGCGTGCGGTGCGCACGGGACATGGAGACGGGCCAGGGCTCTGGTGGTCATACATGTGGTGAGACAACTGCGAATTTGACTCGGGATGACTACAAGCAATGGAGAAATTTCTTCAAGGTCCAGACAGGCGGTCAAGAAAGGGCAGTGATGTTGAGTTCAGGTAACTCTTATGTGTGACATCCAATATGTGAGTTGTTCAATTTCACGCAGGTCAGTGATCAGTGTGTGATACTCTGGAAGCTGGGAGTACAAACTAGAGTAACAAGGAACTTAATTTTGCTCGAGTGTTGAATGTGGTCAAGAAAAGAAGGGACTACAAGTTGCAGGTGGAGTCACATGGGGTCTTTGGAGTAGCAGCGGTACTCATGGGATAAGCTCAAGTCCAATGTACATGGAAGTTTGACGCATTGACAAACTCAAGGTGGTGGAGAATATTCGTCAAGGTGGAGTTTGTTAGAGTTGTGTCGAATATTGTGTACAAGATAGGTTACAGTTGGACTTGTAGTTGTATTGTGTTTATAGGGTATAGAGGCGTGTCCTAGTAGGACACTTGTATCCTAGGCCTCTCATATATAGCGGGGCTAGACACACGATGTAACCTATGCCAACATAATAGCACCGGAACGCAGGTGAAGCCGGCGGCATGTGCCGGTGTCCAGGGCGACCGGGTGCGGTATTGTGACGGTGTCACGGAGAGGAGTGCCCGTAGTCAAGCCCCGGGATGTAGCCATATTGGTGAACCTCGCTAACAAATTTCGGTGTCGTGCCTCGTGTGATTGCTTGGTCCTCGGATGATCGACGGAGTGCCTCGGATTTATTCTAACAACTAGATTGTTGGCCATTTGGCCTCATGATTTTAATAATATTTGTTCTACCATGGTAATTTTCTTCCGCTAGGATGCCAACTGTACTGTGTGGTGTAGCTTTATACATCTGAATCATTTGATATTAAGAGTTCCCTCCCATGCTATCCATCCAGTGCTCCACTCCGGTGAGAAAATAATCCATGGTGTATTTATCCCCTTTGCATGTTCTTTGTTGACAATTTTTGCATTTTCCAATGGTGCTCTAAGCTTATAGCTTAGTCTTTCGTTACTTGCAGGCAGGAATATGAGCGTGCATGTCTGGGAGTTAGCAAGAAGGCGTTAATTGAATGATTGATGCTGACAATGTATATTGCTACTCCATGCCAGAAACTAAATAAATAGCGCTTCTATTTTGCTGTTCCCGGTCGATGCTAAACAAATGATTTTGGAAGTCTCACATATGTCAATTGAGCAATTGTTATATTGTGAGAAAGTACAAGAGCGACTTCGTATCACCTAGGCTTTAATTAGAATTGCTAACTAGAACATATGCAGTTGATGTATCATTTTGCCATTGAAATAAATTATGTTCTTTGGCCATTGAATTGGATAATTATCATGGTTTTATTTTTTTGTCTCATACATGCGTAAGGAATTCAATAATGCATTTTTTGGCACATACATTCATTGATCACTTGACTATACCACCCATGCATACGTGAGTGTTCTTCCGTTGTAACACACAGGTCAATGAAAGAGAAACAGAAGAAATGTTCTTTTTTTCCGTTGCAACACACGGGTTTATGTAGTTAACAATGATTATGAGTTGCGCGGGTAGTCACGACTAGTCGAGAGAATAGTCTAGCGTTAGGCATGTCCCTCGCTGGCCTAAGCAGAGCGTCCGTGTAGACCAGCTACACACAGACTAGTCGAGAGTATAGTCTAGCATTTAGGCATGTCCCTCACTGACCCAAGCAAAGCGTCCGTGTAGCTGGGTTACACACACTTAAGGCATTAGGCCAGCGAGGGACACTAGCGGTGAAACAAAAATGGTTTTATTTGCATATGCAGGTCAGAATTTGAGTGTATATGGTCCTAACAATCATAGGTTATACTGTAGTAGATATATGTGGCATAATCCAAGTTCAACAAACAGGGAATAATATTAGACATTTAAGTGGATGTGAAATTAAGAAGAAATTTCTTACCTATTGTGACAATTCTTCATCCTTTCTATTGTTGAATTGACAAGTTCTACGCATTTAGCAGGATCAAGCTGAGACCTGCAATGGTTTCAAAAAATTAGGACATCTCTTACTCTTACAATATGTTCTAGAGAGAAAAATAATAATTATATGGCCGGAACTTCTACTTACTTAGGTTATAGATATATATCACAATGATGCCAAACTTAAATATGTATCATATATATGTCTGCAAAAGATTAGAAATGAAGGACTCTTAAATATGTGGGAGGGGGATGCACCACGGAACACAGAATAACACGGAACCCCATGCAAGCTAATGTAGTTGCAGGCCGTTGGCATGGTGCAGGGGCCATGAACTTGGGGTATGATACACGGCGATCACCAGCAGTCCTCCAAATCCCTAGAGGTGCTATATTTCTATTGTTTTGCAAATATATGTGGATTTAGGCATGACAATAAATATACAGCTGTGGTACGGTTATACTACAAACGAGCTTTATATTAGGACTTGAACTATAGAAACAAGTTGTACCACATGACCAGCAGAAAGCATGAAAATGAAAATAAATATAATTTGCGGTAAAAGTCTAACCAGTGCCAAATGCAAGTTTTCTTACAGGTATATGTCAGCTTGGCGACCCCTCTCTCGTTGCTCTTCTCTCCAATCATAAGTTGGTGGTTTAGAAGAAGCCTCAGCAGCAGGTGGCGGAGCAAGGGATGCCTCAACAGTAGGTGGCGGCGGGGCAAGGGAGGGCTTCTCAACAGCAGCAGGCGGAGCAAGGGAAGCCTCCTCGGCGGCAGGTGGCGGAGCAATGCTTCATGGTGATAATGTGATTGAATCAAGCTTGGTGAAATGGGTACCCCACATGTTGATATTACAATGATCAATGTGGATGCTAGTGTTTTTTTTTTTTTGCTTCAAATGGTATGACTATGTGGGAATTGCGGCGTGGGGGCATGTAAGATTATTATTACAAACTTGTATCGTTGGCCTTTACGTCGCTATTTATATATGCTTGAAACTGTTCTGCGCATGATCATAAATATCTGTCGGATATTTCGGTAAAAAAAATATTTCAGTAAATATCTATCGGAGGATGTCATGGGTAGATCAACCCTCCTTTATCTTAAGAATGAAGCGAGGGAGATTACCTAATTTTGTTGGGTTTTCAATTGGTAAAGATTAGAGAAGGGATGCTAATTGAGTTGCTCATCATAGGGCAAAAATTTGTTTTTCTACCATAGCTGCATGTCGGTTCAGGAGGTTGTGCGAATGGATGGTGTGTTTCGCAATTGGAAAAAAACATTATTATTTGATTAATATATGTGTATTTTACAAATAATACTAATACTAATACTAAAAGGTGTGGAGAACATTCTCTGCTTAAACTTCAACCAGAGAAACCCTAGCTGCGAGCACCTTTATATTCGAAAAAAGAAGAAGAGAAAACCTGATTGTACCACTATTTCAGGTTCGATCAAAATGTAAAACGGAAGTGAGGTGGTAGCAAAAATAAGACGAGATCGATCGATGCAAGACCAGAACACGAAGGAAACAAAAATTAGACGAGCCGGTACTTACGAGATCGGGATCGGGATGTCCATGGTACGTTCACCGGAGCCGATGGAGAATCACGCCGAGAGAAAAGGTGTTTGATACAGTATATATATCAACTAGACGAGCGCTGGCCGGCCGGAGGATGAAAATATGTATTCTGATTCGGGTATAGATATCTTGTGTATTTATATAGCGCGGTGGATCGAGGTTACATCTATTCTTTGCGAGCACTAATTTTCCTTTTGTTTGCGGAGACAACAATTCACCGGCCGTTTTCCGATTACAATATATATACGGCAACAGGAAATACAGGACCCATGGCGCGCCCACACACATTTTTTTTTAGCATCACAAACTTTATTCATCATATGATAGCTAGATCGTTTACATAATGGTGAAGAATAAAGTCAGGGATGACAGTTTCCCATGCTTCAGACTTGCCAGAACTAATACAATGTTTTGCTAAATCATCCGCGACCAAATTGGCCTCTCTACTACAGTGATCAAAAGTGATACTAGCAAACTCCAGTGCCACGAGGGAGCACTCGGCAATGATTGGTACGCCTGTTCCCATATATGTGTTTGGATCAGAGATGACCTCAAGTGCATTGAGACAGTCAGACTCAACTTCCAAATTCGTGCACCCCAGATTTGCTCCAAGATTTAACCCACCTCGAATAGCGATTAGTTCCGCTACTTCTATACTCGCCACATGTGGTAATAGATGAGTCACTGCACCTAGGAACTTACCGTGGTCGTCAGGGCAATGACACCACAAGATCCCGTGAACCTATCTGCGTGAAAAGAAGCATCGACATTTATTTTAACAGCTCCCACCGCAGGCTTCTTCCATACATGATCCCGCTTGCGAGTAGGCTGATTTGGAGTGTTTGCTCGTAAAAAATTTGTTGGTAGCACCCGGATCGTCATAGCTGCTTGTTGAGGCATCTGAACTATCTCACCTTTTGTATGGATTCTCCTTTGCCACCAAATAAACCACATTGCTACAAGGGCGAGCTCAGCTATAGGAATGTTATGTACTGACGACTGCATCTGGATCAGTCTATCAAGGTTAATAGAGCCCGATCGGTCCTGGCAAACCTCCCGTTCAATCTCCTGTGATAGTCCTAGCTCCGTCCAAATTGCGTGCGCCCCGGTACACGCCCACACACATCTTCCATAATAATAAAGGGAAACTCTTCTTTTCAACCGGTTGATTTCTCGTCTCTTTAAGTCGCCTTCGTCGTGCGCCACGTGTCCAAGCGGGACCGCCAAACCGCTTCTCTCTTCCTTATCTTCTCGAACGCACTGCTCCAGGCGCTCGATCCCCTCTGTTGGCTCCCGTTGTCTCTCCCTTTTATCTCCAAGCAACTCCGCCGCCAGCGAGCTAGTGCTCCCACGCCCGTCCAGCCACCACACGTCGGCAGCCTTTTCTTGTTGCGGGCACTCCGCAAGCTGCAGGCTGCCGATGGGGTGCGACTGCCAGGGTCATCGGTGGTGCGATGCCGGCGCGGATGCATCAGTCGGCATCTCGCAGTTGAGGCGTTGTCGTCCAGTGCAGCAGAGCATCGATGGCGCCGCGGAGGGTGCACCTGACCCGCTGCGGTGCAGCATCCACCGTGTTGTATGTCGGATGGAGCATGACGTCGTCAGGTCACCGGTGGTGTGGTGCTGGCGGGGCTGCAGTAGCCGGTGAAGCAGAAGGGGCACGCTGGCGTTGTGATGAAGCATCGCCGGGGGCCGCTGAAGCTGCAGTGAAGCGCGCGGGGGGTCGTTGAAGCTCGTCAGTGCTGTAGTGAATCATCGCCCGGGGCCGCCGGAGCTACAGTTGCCTCCGTGCAGGCTGCAATGAAGCGCCACCGGAGCTGCAGTGTAGCCCGCCGAAGTTGCATTGAAGTGCCAGGGAGGCCGTTGAAGCTCGTCGGCGTTGCAATGGAACTCTCGCAGAAGTTGCGATGAAGCTTCGTGCGGCGGCGGCAAGCCCTGTGTTGCCATGGAGCAGCCACGGTGGCTCGCGGTGCTGCGATGCATCAGCCGCCGACAGCTCGGGGAGCTGCATGCGCTCGTTGGCATAGGTGTGACGGATGGTGCGTCGATGTTGCAGTCTCACTAGTTTTCTTTTCCCCATCGCCGTCGTTGCTAAAGAGGCGGGTGTCGCAGCAGTCGATGGCCCTGTGGATGCAAGATGAAAGGAGGAGGACGTGGGACTGAGTTGCTCTGATCGGACGGGTCAGATGCGTCTAATCGAGCGGCTGGTAAGGCGGGTGATTTCCTAGTTATCCGTAGCAGTAGCCAATAATAAACCAACGATTGCTTTTGGTCGTCCGTCACGTGCTTTTGCAAAAATACCCTTCTCTTTTTTTGAAATTGAACCCGCACTCCCTATGCAAGTGGCTCCGGGGAAAACAATTCAGTAAAACAAAAAACACTTGTATCCGGCGCGCCGGTCGAAACTTCAGCCGGCCGCGCGTGGACCGTACAATACAACGCGATTAAACGTTTCCATGTGCCCTCATGTCGCACGCGCGCTATCACATGCCGCACCTGTTGGGTGGATGGGTCTACGCAGCCACGCCAGCTTCCCTTATCCCTTCGCAAGGTGTCTCCTTCACCACTCTTTCTTCTTCCTCGTCCCTGTCGCCGCTGTTCCTTTTTCTTCTTCCTCATCTCTGCGGCCACCTCTGCTTCCTGCTACAACCACCTCAGGCGCCGCACTGGGCGAGCGCGCTGCGACGAATCTCCTTCCCAGGAGACGCCCAGCGCCAGGAGCTGGGACCGCGCGTTGCAGGTGCTGCAAGCACAGTTTGTTTAGCTGGAACGACGCCGGCGGCGTGTTACGAACTGGCTACACCGGAGAGCTGAGAACGCACACTACCTGCGGTGTTGAAACCGTTGATGCAATATGCTGGAACCTGCCGACAGAGGAGCTACAACCAGACACGCGTGCCATACTGGAGTCGATACACGCCCGAGCTGGAACAGTGTTCTGGTGATGCTGGAACCATATCCCAGAGATGCTGGAACGGCGAGTCGGCGATGCTTCAAAGCTCCATGCTGGCGGGGGAAATGCTGGAACCAGCATACAAAAATGCTGGAACCAACATTTACCAAAGCTACATCGGTAGCAATGGTGCTACGCCCGGCGGTCGATTTTTTGCTGGAACCGGCTACTTGCGGAGCTACAAGCACGGTGTGCGGATGCTGGAACCATTACTGACGAAAGCTGGAACCGGTGTGTTTTTTTTTTTGCTTCAATCGATGAAGCGGTGCTGAAGACAACGACCCGTGCTGCCACGGTGGGCTGCAACCGGCAGCAGCAAAAGCTACATCCGACGTTTGATATTGCTGCGATGGTTATATGGGCAAATCAGCGACCCAGGAGGCGACGGCGAGAGGGCAGTGCACGATGCCCCCGTGCGTCGGGTGTTGATGGCGAGGGCGGCGGGGCGATTCAAGCTCGGTGCTGCAACCACGGGGGGGTGGTGAGCTGCAATCATGGCGGGGCCGCACAACCCGGAGCAGCGACGCGTCCATGGCCACGAGCTGCACGTTGAGGCGGCCATGGCGAGGAAGCGAACGGCGAGTGAGGTTGCACACCGTCAACGACGGGGGGCGCATCCATGGCAGGGAGCGGGGCGGCCTGCGGCGCTCGTCGTCGCTCTTCAAGCTGTGCGTGGTTGCTGTTTTCTCAAGACTAGTAAGTCTGCACGTGCAACGCACGTCTGTTGCACGTCTCAAACGTAAACAAGATGAGATTCATATAATATAAAGTAAAATAATAAAATATAATATAATATAAATAAATTGGAAGGTAATATATATACTTTTCGGTAATTGTACTGCCAAAATTACCTAATATTTGCATAGCAAAATATACATTAGTACCAATTCAGACAAAAATTATATATACTTTTTGGTTTGCTGTACTGCCAAAATTATATAGCTACCTATGTTATGGATAATAGGAAATAGAAGATGATATGTGACTACAACAACTTCTATATGTGCAGAAATAGAAGATGCTTTACAAGAACTAACTGAAATGTAAATGGCCAATACGAAATCCAATAATCATCATGATACGAAGTATTTATCTGGTTCCGTATATGTTTACGCGTCGGCAACCAGACTAACTTACAACTCTGTAAGACAGTCTGTACGTATAGAAACTGAAATGGGATATGAAGAACGGAAGGAAAAGTATTCTAGTGTATTTGTCAAGCTGAACCTTATCAACCATTCAGGCATGTCAGCTTGTAAAAATACAAAAAACATGATG
Organism: Triticum aestivum; assembly: GCF_018294505.1. Taxonomy (NCBI): domain Eukaryota; kingdom Viridiplantae; phylum Streptophyta; class Magnoliopsida; order Poales; family Poaceae; genus Triticum; species Triticum aestivum. Next base: position 166,039,542 of record NC_057802.1, read on the forward strand.
AAACCTCAAATAAGAATGCATAAAACGGACCCCCCCCCCCCCGAGCTGAGTCACAACCAACAATCTTTGGCAGCTACTATATGCATCTACCTCAAAAAATATAATTTATGCATCACACTAATTAATGTGTGGGGTATAATGATACAAAGCTGCTTCATTATGTATGCTACAATCCATGTTGGAAAGGATATTACCTGTTCAAAAATAAACAGAATGCTTATGTCGAAAGCAAGCCTTCCAGGCCAACTCATTTAGTTTCAGAATTTCCATATGAAAGAGCCAACAATTTGGAATATGATACTACAAAACTGGTGAAGATAGGAAGCATTCATCCTGTTTTCCTTGATGTAAGCAGTAGCTTCAGCATACATTTGTGACAGTGTAATACCCGATTCGGAAAAGAGTGCACACTCCACCAACAACAATACCTTCCTCAACGGCAGTGTGCGAAAAGAAGAAGTCAGAAGGTTTAATGAAGCAACAAACTAATTAACTTAATTCTGCTTCTTTGAAAAGCAAATACAAAGTTGACTACTCGAAATGTTCAATGACAAAACATTGATTGACTCACCTAGTTACATTAGAGCATCCTCAACTCCCAACCTCTCTTTAAGTTCAGTTTATGTTCATCCTCCCACCTATCAAGTCATGGGTTACAGTCACCATATCATCCTTCCTTCCAACAGGTTATCAAGGAAAAGAGCAGCCTGTCAACAGATAATGCCCTCCATTAATACCTGAATGACAGTGACACCACCGGCAAGCTTTGCTATCCTCTCGTTGAGTTCTCCTTCCCGTAGTCTAGTTTTGCTGCCAGCAAATTAGCAATGATAACTTAGAATCAGACTTAAGACTACGACGCTTTCTAAGTTCGTGATAAATAAAACAACTACACAAAGAGGTCATACAAATAGATTTATAATCAACTCCCAGGATGAAGCCTTCAAGAATTTCTAATCAAGGGAGGCATAAAGAAAAGAAAAGGAGGCATAAAGTGTACTGTAATACGAAGAAATTTCTAATCTGCATCATCTACCGAGCATGATAAAATGGAGCCTTCAAGAATTATGCTACCAAGTCAAGGGAGGCATAGAAAAAAGGAAAGGGCCGTACCTCATTGAGATTTTCTATCTGGCTACATGAAACTTCTGTTATGAGTTGTGAATGACAGATAAAGCAACAACAAGAAGGTGATAGAGATATAGCAGATCATAACCATTTTGACATAATGATAAATTCCAACAAGATTCCTGTAAATCAAAGGAGGTCTTTTTTAATAACAAACGAAAGGAGGCAAGTACATACAGAAATAAATTTGACACTCTTGTCAACAAAATGTTATCAGTCTAGAGAATGAATTTGTACCAAACTACCAAAGTAAAGCAAAATTTACAAAGGTATCGTAATTCGGTTTCTGTACCAAAATCAACGGGAAAAAAATCTCAAAGATATGGTTAACAAAATCTGCCGGCAATGCAAACTTGGAAACAAACAATACCAACTAAATCAGGGGCGCCTTACAAATTCAGGTTGTTGTGTGCCTCCTGAACGTCCTAATTCCTAAATGGGCATTGAAGGCCTACGGGGATCAGAAGACCAGTCTTATTCTTATGCTTCTACCTATAGGGATCCCAGTGCTGTGTTGACCGAATAAGCATGCATGTGGCCTTTTTACAGCTTTGGAGACCGCTTAGCAAGCGGCGAGACCGGGACGCCATCGACAACATCATAGCTGGTTTTCGTTCTTCGGCGTCGGCATTTGCTCCTCCTCCGCCACCACCACCACCACCACCTCCCGAGCCGGATTAGCTTCTTTTTTAGCTTTGTTTGGGGCTTGTCTTACTGTGCCCCCAACGCGACTTTATGACTTGATTGTACTCTATATTGTTATGTTGGGATGCTCGGTTTGTTGCTTTATAATATAAAGCGGGGAAACCCTTTTTCGTAAAAACACCAAGAGTCATTGATTTGGTACGTAGTAATACTTCGGATATAGCCAACAGTAGGATAAATCATGCCAATCTTTTGTAAGCAGGTTTGACAGCGATCCATATGTACCCAATATGCACAACTTTTGGCCTGCCATCCAAACATATCCAAAATGCCCGATGTCCCGCAGCTCCAAGCTGGCGCCGCTGCCGCCGCCCCATAGGCTCGCGCCGGTGCCGTGCGCTGCCTCTCACCGGAGACCGTCGCCACCGGAGGTTCGCCGTCGAGGCCGCCGTGCCCCTGCCCTTCCTCCTCTCCCTTCCTTCCGTTCTTCTCTATCTCCTCACCTTCGAACCCCTCTCTCTCTCCTTGGAAACGCAGCAGGCCATGGAGGAGCTCAGCCGCCACCGCCGTCCCTCCGACTCGCCAGCGCCGCCCATCGTCGATCCGATCCGGCTGCCTTCCGCCAGATCCACGCCGCCCCGCCGGAGTGCACGCCTTGGCCATCACCGTTCCCTGCATCGAGCTGCTGCCGCCGCCCCGCGTTGACTGCATCGCGTGCCTGCGCCTGGGCAACCACTCTAGCCGAAGCACGATCTTTGGCCGGCATTAGCCCGTCGAGGGTGGAGCAGGGCACCAGATGGAGGGTTGGGAAGAAGAGACGACGCCGGATTGGAGGAGGGATTACGATGCGGGTGCGGAGATCAGTTTCCTTTTTTATGTGTGCCTTGCGTGATTGGAGGAGGGATTACGATGCAGGTGCGTGATGGTAGGGGAGGCCGGACCGGTAGTTTGAGGGAAGGCTTCTGGATGGTGGAGTACGGTCAGTCATCAAAAATTGTCCACATCATAGAGCTATTAGATCAAGCATGACCGTTATATTAAGATTTGCGGGTCTAATTGCAGGGTGGATATAGGAAGATGCGGAGGAAGGGGACGAACAAAGGACTCGATCTAGACGGCTGGAAAGTAAGAGCATCTCCAGCCGTTCAGCCCCTCAGGGTGCCGAAAAAGAGCGGCCTGGGGGCGAACCGGGGCTAGATTGCCCCCTGGGGGCGACCTACCTCCCAGCCACGCCCCAGGCGCCGCCCCCCAGCCGCGGCAAATTCAAACGTAGACATTCCCGCTCACAAAATAGACGCCACAAATCCGGCGATCAAGCGGCCACAAGTTTGGCGTACAAAAAGCAGAAAGGACGCGCGTGTTAGGGAACGTAGCAGAAATTCAAAATTTTCCTACGTGTCACCAAGATCAATCTAGGAGATGCTAGCAACGAGAGGGGAGGAGTGCATCTACATACCCTTGTAGATCGCGAGCGGAAGCGTTCAAGAGAACGGGGTTGATGGAGTCGTACTCGTCGTGATCCAAATCACCGATGATCCTAGCGCCGAACGGACGGCACCTCCGCGTTCAACACACGTACGGAGCGGGGACGTCTCCTCCTTCTTGATCCAGCAAGGGGGAAGGAGAAGTTGATGGAGATCCAGCAGCACGACGGCGTGGTGGTGGAAGTAGCGGGATCCCGGCAGGGCTTCGTCAAGCGCAACCGGGGAGGAAGAGGTGTCACGGGAGGGAGGGAGGCGCCAGGGCTTGGGGTGCTGCTCCCATGCGCCTCCCCACTATATATAGGGGCGGAGGGGGCTGGTTTCTTGCCCTCCAAGTCCATTGGGGCGTTGGCAAAGGTGGGGAAAAGAAATCCCATCATTTCCCTTCCCCACCGATTGTTATCCCCCTTTTTTAGGGATCTTGATCTTATCCCTTCGGGATATGATCTTATTCCTTCTAAGGTGGGATCTTGGTGCGCCTTGATCAGGGGTGTGGGGCCTTGCCCCCACTACCCACGTTCATGTGGGTCCCCCCATGCAGGTGGGCCCCACTTCGGAACCTTCTAGAACCTTCCTGGTACAATACCGAAAAATCCCGAACATTTTCCGGTGGCCAAAATAGGACTTCCCATATATAAATCTTTACCTCCGGACCATTTCGGAACTCCTCGTGACGTCCGGGATCTCATCCGGGACTCCGAACAACTTTCGGCTAACCGCATACTAATATCTCTACAACTCTAGCGTCACCGAACCTTAAGTGTGTAGACCCTACGGGTTCGGGAGACATGCAGACATGACCGAGACGACTCTCCGGTCAATAACCAACAGTGGGATCTGGATACCCATGTTGGCTCCCACATGTTCCACGATGATCTCATCGGATGAACCACGATGTCGAGGATTCAATCAATCCCGCATACAATTCCCTTTGTCAATCGGTACGTTACTTGCCCGAGATTCGATCGTCGGTATCCCAATACCTTGCTCAATCTCGTTACCGGCAAGTCACTTTACTCGTACCGTAACGCATGATCCCGTGGCTAACTCCTTAGTCACATTGAGCTCATTATGATGATGCATTACCGAGTGGGCCCAGAGATACCTCTTCGTCATACGGAGTGACAAATCCCAGTCTCGATTCGTGCCAACCCAACAGACACTTTCGGAGATACCTGTAGTGCACCTTTATAGCCACCCAGTTACGTTGTGACATTTGGTACACCCAAAGCATTCCTACGGTATCCGGGAGTTGCACAATCTCATGGTCTAAGGAAATGATACTTGACATTAGAAAAGCTCTAGCAAACGAACTACACGATCTTGTGCTATGCTTAGGATTGGGTCTTGTCCATCACATCATTCTCCTAATGATGTGATCCCGTTATCAATGACATCCAATGTCCATGGTCAGGAAACCATAACCATCTATTGATCAACGAGCTAGTCAACTAGAGGCTTACTAGGGACATGTTGTGGTCTATGTATTCACACATGTATTATGGTTTCCAGTTAATACAATTATAGCATGAACAACAGACAATTATCATGAACAAGGAAATACAATAATAACCATTTTATTATTGCCTCTAGGGCATATTTCCAACAGTCTCCCACTTGCACTAGAGTCAATAATCTAGTTCACATCACCATGTGATTAACACTCAAAGTTCACATCGCCATGTGACTAATACCCAAGAGTTTACTAGAGTCAATAATCTAGTTCACATCACCATGTGATTAACACTCAAAGTTCACATCGCCATGTGACTAATACCCAAGAGTTTACTAGAGTCAATAATCTAGTTCACATCACCATGTGATTAACACTCAATGAGTTATAGGGTTTGATCATGTTATGCTTACGAGAGAGGTTTTAGTCAACGGGTCTGCAACATTCAGATCAGTGTGTGCTTTACAAATCTCTATGTCATCTTGTAGATGCAGCTACCACACGCTACTTGGAGCTATTCCAAATAACTGCTCTACTATACGAATCTGGTTCACTACTCAAAGTCATCCGGATTAGTGTCAAAGTTTGCATCGACGTAACCCTTTACGACGAACCCCCTTTCCACCTCCATAATCGAGAAAATTCCTTAGTCCACTAGATACTAAGGATAAGTTCGACCGCTGTTATGTGATCTCTTCCTGGATCACTATTGTACCCCTTGACTAACTCATGGCAAGGCACACTTCAGGTGCGGTACACAACGTAGCATATTGTAGAGCCTACGTCTAAAGCATAGGGGACGACCTTCGCCCTTTCTCTTTCTTCTGCCATGGTCAGGTCTTGAGTCTTACTCAATACTCACACCTTGTAACACAGCCAAGAACTCCTTCTTTGCTGATCTATTTTGAACTCCTTCAAAATCTTGTCACGGTATGTATTCATTTGAAAGTACTATTAAGCGTTTTTGATCTATCCTTATAGATCTTGATGCTCAATGTTCAAGTAGCTTAATCCAGGTTTTCCATTAAAAAGACTTTTCAAATAACCCTGGATGCTTTCCAGAAATTGTACATCATTTCTGATCAACAATATGTTAACAACATATACTCATAAAAAATTCTATAGTGCTCCCACTCACTTCTTTGGAAATACAAGTTTCTCATGAACTTTGTATAAACCCAAAATCTTTGATCATCTCATCAAAGCGTTCATTCCAACTCCGAGATGCTTACTCCAATCCTTAGAAGGATTGCTGGAACTTTGCATACTTGTTAGCATCTTTCAGGATTGACAAAACCTTCTGGTTGTATCACATACAACCTTTCCTCAAGAAAATCATCGAGGAAACAATGTTTTGACATCCTATCTGCAAGATTTCATAAATAATGCAGTAACTGCTAATATAATTCTAACAGACTCTTAGCATCGCTATGAGTGAGAAAGTCTCATCGCAGTCAACTCCTTGAACTTGCCGGAAAACATCTTAACGACAAGTCGAGCTTTCTTAATGGTGACACTTACCATCATTGTCTGTCTTCCCTTTAAAATCCATCTGTACACAACAGCCTTACGACCATCAAGTAGTTCTTTCAAAGTCTATACTTTGTTTTCATACATGGATCCTCTCGGATTTTATGGCCTTGAGCCATTCGTCGAAATCCGGGCCCACCATCGCTTCTCCATAGCTCGTAGGTTCATTGTTGTCTAGCAACATGACTTCCAAGACAGGATTACGTACCACTCTGAAGTAGTACGCATCCTTGTCGTCCTATGAGGTTTGGTAGTGACTTGATCTGAAGTTTCATGATCACTATCATAAGCTTCCACTTCAATTGGTGTAGGTGCCACAGGAACAACTTCCTGTGCCCTGCTACACATTAGTTGAAGTGACGGTTCAATGACCTCATCAAGTCTCCACCATCCTCCCACTCAATTCTTTCGAGAGAAACTTTTCCTCGAGAAAGGACCCGTTTCTAGAAACAATCACTTTTGCTTCCAGATCTGAAATAGGAGGTATACCCAATTATTTTGGGTATTCTATGAAGATGCATTTATCCGCTTTGGGTTCGAGCTTATCAGCCTGAAACTTTTTCACATAAGCGTCGCGGCCCCAAACTTTTAAGAAACGACAGCTTAGGTTTCTCTAAACCATAGTTCATACGGAGTCGTCTCAACGGAATTGCGTGGTGCCCTATTTAAAGTGAATGCGGTTGTCTCTAATGCCTAACCCATAAACGATAGTTGTAATTCGATAAGAGACATCACGGTATGCACCATATCCAATAGGGTGCAGTTATGATGTTCGGACACACCATCACAATATGGTGTTCCAGGCGGTATTAGTCGTGAAACAATTTCCACAATTTCTTAATTGTGTGCCAAACTCGTAATTGAGATATTCATCTCTATGATCATATCACAGACATTTTATCCTCTTGTCACGACGATCTTCAACTTCACTCTGAAATTACTTGAACCTTTCAATAATTCAGACTTGTGTTTCATCAAGTAAATATTCTCAGCATCTACTCAAATCATCTGTGAAGTAAGAACATAACGATATCCACTGCGTGTGTCAGCACTCATTGGACTGCACACATCAAATGTATTACTTCCAACAAGTTGCTCTCTTGTTCCATCTTACTGAAAACGAGGCCTTTCAGTCATCTTGCCCATGTGGTATGATTTGCATGTCTCAAGTGATTCAAAATCAAGTGAGTCCAAATGATCCATCTGTATGGACTTTCTTCATGCATATATACTAATAGACATGGTTCGCATGTCTCAATCTTTTCAAAAACGAGTGAGTCCAAAGATCCATCAACATGGAGCTTCTTCATGCGTTTTATACCAATATGACTCAAGTGGCAGTGCCACAAGTATGTGGTACTATCATTACTATCTTATATCCTTTGGCATGAACATGTGTATCACTACGATCGAGATTCAATAAACCATTCATTTTAGGTGCAAGACCATTGAAGGTATTATTCAAATAGACAGAGTAACCATTATTCTCCTTTAATGAATAACCGTATTGCGATAAACATAATCCAATCATGTCTATGCTCAACGCAAACACCAAATAACAATTATTTAGGTTTAACACCAATCTCGATGGTAGAGGGAGCATGCGATGCTTGATCACATCAACCTTGGAAACACTTCCAACACATATCGTCATCTCACCTTTAGCTAGTCTCCGTTTATTCCGTAGCCTTTTATTTCGAGTTACCAACACTTAGCAACCGAACCGGTATCTAATACCCTGGTGGTACTTGGAGTACTAGTAAAGTACACATTAATATAATGTATATCCAATATACTTCTGTCGACCTTGCCTACCTTCTCATCTACCAAGTATCTAGGGTAGTTCTGCTTCAGTGACCGTTCCCCTCATTACAGAAGCACTTAGTTTCGGGTTTGGGTTCAACCTTGGGTTTCTTCACTAGAGCAGCAACTGATTTGCCGTTTCATGAAGTATCCCTTCTTTCCCTTGCCCTTCTTGAAACTAGTGGTTTTACTAACCATCAACAATTGATGCTCCTACTTGATTTCTACTTTCGCGGTGTCAAACATCGCGAGTTGCTCAAGGATCATCATGTCTATCCCTGATATGTTATAGTTCATCACGAAGCTCTAATAGCTTGGTGGCAGTGACTATGGAGAACCATCACTATCTCATCTGGAAGATTAACTCCCACTCGATTCAAGTGATTGTAGTACTTAGACAATCTGAGCACATGCTCAACGATTGAGCTTTTCTCCCTTAGTTTGCAGGCTTAAGAAACTTGTCAGAGGTCTCATACCTCTTGACGTGGGCATTAGTCTGAAATCCCAATTTCAGTCTTTGGAACATCTCATATGTTCTGCGACGTTTCAAAACCGTCTTTGGTGCCACAATTTTAAACCGTTAGCATCACACACTGAACTATCACGTAGTCATCAAAACGTGTATGTCAGATGTTTCGTAACATCTACAGACGACGCTCGAGGTTCAGCACACCGAGCGGTGCATTAAGGACATAAGCCTTCTGTGCAGCAATGAGGACAATCCTCAGTTTACGGACCCAGTCCGCATAATTGCTACTATCAACTTTCAACTAAATTTTCTCTAGGAACATATCTTAGTAGAACTAAAGCGTAAGCTACGACATTATTTGCAAAGACCTTTTGACTATGTTCATGATAATTAAGTTCATCTGATTATTTAATGAACTCCCACTTAGATAGACATCCCTCTAGTCATCTAAGTGATACATGATCCGAATCGACTAGGCCGTGTCCGATCATCACGTGAGACGGACTAGTCATCATCGGTGAACATCTCCATGTTGATCGTATCTACTATACGACTCATGTTCGACCTTTCGGTCTCTTGTGTTCCGAGGCCATGTCTGTACATGCTAGGCTCGTCAAGTCAACCTAAGTGTTTTGCTTGTGTTCCGAGGCCATGTCTGTACATGCTAGGCTCATCAACACCCGTTGTATGCGAACGTTAGAATCTATCACACCCGATCATCACGTGGTGCTTCGAAACAACGAACCTTCGCAACGGTGCACAGTTAGGGGGAACACATCTCTTGAAATTTTAGTGAGGGATCATCTTATTTATGCTACCGTCGTTCTAAGCAAATAAGATGTAAACATGACAAACATCACATGCAAATCATAAAGTGACATGATATGGCCAATATCATCTTGCGCCTTTTGATCTCCATCTTCGAGGCGCGGCATGATCACCTTCGTCACCGGCATGACACCATGATCTCCGTCATCATGATCTCCATCATCGTGTCTTCATGAAGTTGTCTCGCCAACTATTACTTCTACTACTATGGCTAACGGTTAGCAATAAAGTAAAGTAATTACATCGCGTTTTTCATTGACACGCAGGTCATACAATAAATTAAGACAACTCCTATGGCTCCTGCCGGTTGTCATACTCATCGACATGCAAGTCGTGATTCCTATTACAAGAACATGATCAATCTCATACATCACATATCATCACATCCTTTTGGCCATATCACATCACATAGCATACCCTGCAAAAACAAGTTAGACGTCCTCTAATTGTTGTTGCATGTTTTACGTGGCTGCTATGGGTTTCTAGCAAGAACGTTTCTTACCTACGCAAAAGCCACAATGGTGATATGCCAATTGCTATTTACCCTTCATAAGGACCCTCTTCATCAAATCCGATCCGACTAAAGTGGGAGAGACAGACACCCGCTAGCCACCTTATGCATCAAGTGCATGTCAGTCGGTGGAACCTGTCTCATGTAAGAGTACGTGTAAGGTCGGTCCGGGCCGCTTCATCCCACAATGCCGCCGAATCAAGATAAGACTAGTAACGGCAAGCAAATTGAACAAATCATCGCCCACAACTACTTTGTGTTCTACTCGTGCATAGAATCTACGCATAGACCTGGCTCATGATGCCACTGTTGGGGAACGTAGCAGAAATTCAAAATTTTCCTACGTGTCACCAAGATCAATCTAGGAGATGCTAGCAACGAGAGGGGAGGAGTGCATCTACATACCCTTGTAGATCGCGAGCGGAAGCGTTCAAGACAACGGGGTTGATGGAGTCGTACTCGTCGTGATCCAAATCACCGATGATCCTAGCGCCGAACGGACGGCACCTCCGCGTTCAACACACGTACGGAGCGGGGACGTCTCCTCCTTCTTGATCCAGCAAGGGGGAGGAGAAGTTGATGGAGATCCAGCAGCACGACGGCGTGGTGGTGGAAGTAGCGGGATCCCGGCAGGGCTTCGCCAAGCGCAAGCGGGGAGGAAGAGGTGTCACGGGAGGGAGGGAGGCGCCAGGGCTTGGGGTGCTGCTCCCATGCGCCTCCCCACTATATATAGGGGTGGAGGGGGCTGGTTTCTTGCCCTCCAAGTCCATTGGGGCGTTGGCAAAGGTGGGGAAAGAAATCCCATCATTTCCCTTCCCCACCGATTGTTATCCCCCTTTTTTAGGGATCTTGATCTTATCCCTTCGGGATATGATCTTATTCCTTCTAAGGTGGGATCTTGGTGCGCCTTGACCAGGGGTGTGGGGCCTTGCCCCCACTACCCACGTTCATGTGGGTCCCCCCATGCAGGTGGGCCCCACTTCGGAACCTTCTAGAACCTTCCCGGTACAATACCGAAAAATCCCGAACATTTTCCGGTGGCCAAAATAGGACTTCCCATATATAAATCTTTACCTCCGGACCATTCCGGAACTCCTCGTGACGTCCGGGATCTCATCCGGGACTCCGAACAACTTTCGGTTAACCGCATACTAATATCTCTACAACTCTAGCGTCACCGAACCTTAAGTGTGTAGACCCTACGGGTTCGGGAGACATGCAGACATGACCGAGACGACTCTCCGGTCAATAACCAACAGCGGGATCTGGATACCCATGTTGGCTCCCACATGTTCCACGATGATCTCATCGGATGAACCACGATGTCGAGGATTCAATCAATCCCGTATACAATTCCCTTTGTCAATCGGTACGTTACTTGCCCGAGATTCGATCGTCGGTATCCCAATACCTTGTTCAATCTCGTTACCGGCAAGTCACTTTACTCGTACCGTAACGCATGATCCCGTGGCTAACTCCTTAGTCACATTGAGCTCATTATGATGATGCATTACCGAGTGGGCCCAGAGATACCTCTCCGTCATATGGAGTGACAAATCCCAGTCTCGATTCGTGCCAACCCAACAGACACTTTCGGAGATACCTGTAGTGCACCTTTATAGCCACCCAGTTACGTTGTGACGTTTGGTACACCCAAAGCATTCCTACGGTATCCGGGAGTTGCACAATCTCATGGTCTAAGGAAATGATACTTGACATTAGAAAAGCTCTAGCAAACGAACTACACGATCTTGTGCTATGCTTAGGATTGGGTCTTGTCCATCACATCATTCTCCTAATGATGTGATCCCGTTATCAATGACATCCAATGTCCATGGTCAGGAAACCATAACCATCTATTGATCAACGAGCTAGTCAACTAGGGGCTTACTAGGGACATGTTGTGGTCTATGTATTCACACATGTATTATGGTTTCCAGTTAATACAATTATAGCATGAACAACAGACAATTATCATGAACAAGGAAATACAATAATAACCATTTTATTATTGCCTCTAGGGCATATTTCCAACAGCGCGTGCGCATCAGACGGCGAGGTCGGTCTCCGGCGTCGGCGGAGTCGGCGTGCGCGGGCTTCGCGGGGTCTCTGTGCTGGGCGGCGGCGGCGTGGCTTCTGTGCTGCGGGGAGTCTCGGAGGCATCATCGCTCGGGCTTGGCGGTGGCGTCGGCGTGGGCGGCGTCGTCGACGGAAGATGGGTCAGGATGAGGCCACGCTCCTCCAAGTATCACGCCTTGACCGCCTCGTCGTTGCTCTGGAGGCATTCCTCCTCCTTGGACGCCCACTTGATGCGCGGCTCGCCGGACCTGGCCGCCCGCTTCTTCTTCTTGCGCCTCCTCGCCGGAACAGTCGCCGGCTCCTCCTCCTCCTCCTCTTCGTCCTCCTCCTCCTGCTCCTCCTCGCCGTAGACGTAGCCGAGCTCGCCGTCCATGCCGCCGCTGAGATCCACCGTGTCGTCCGGGGTGACGAACCCAGGAGACGCGGCGGCCGCGGTCGAGCCGGTCGCGATGATGTCGTCCATGTCGGCCTCGGTCTCGTCGCTGTCGCCGAGGTGCGAGAAGGGCAGCGCGCCACGGCGGAAAGGGGGCGTCGGGGAGGACGCGTAGGCGGGCGGCGAGTAGTTGTATGGAGGGTACTGCACGCCGGCGAAGGCAGGCGAGGGCGTGCGCTGGGCCGGGTGTCCATGGGGGAAGGTGACGTTGGGGTTGAACCCACCGTGCGCGTCCCCGTCGGCGTAGCCCGGCGAGGGCGTGCATCCCCATGGCTGTGGCGACGGAGAGACGACGCCTTGCTGGCCCCAGGGCGCGTGTTGGGCGTGGCTGCCGGGTGGATTCAACATCCCCGCACGAGTCGCCTCGGCCTCGGCTTGGTCCGCCAAAGCCGCAGCCGCACGCGCCGCGTTGTCACGGGCCTTCTTGGCGATCGCCCTGTTTCGCCAGTCGGCGATGACAGCCTCCCGTCGCTGAACTTCTGCCCTCCACTCGGCGTTTGTCATGCCCGGTGGCTTGGACGGCGGCGCCCTCGGCTTCCTCTGCTTCGGCTGGGCGACGGAGGCGGTCGCGGTTGCCGCGGCCCGGGGGATGACGTACTTCTTCGGTGGCATGGCGGCCGGCCGGCTGGGAGGCGAGCGGGAGGGAGATTGGCGGGAGGAATGGAGAGAATGGGAGGGAAGTGGGGGAAAAGCGGGAAGAAACGGCGGGAAGAGGCGCTCGACTTGCCGACAGGGCGGACCCACGCGCCCTTTTCGCTTGTGCCGGCGCCCCAGGCGCCCCCCAGGGCGCCGGGTTCGGCCTGGGTCCGCCGGCACCAGTTTCGGCCCGAGCCGGCGAAAAACGGGCTTCTGGGGGTGCGACTGGGCCATTTTTTCGGCGCCGGCGTGGCAAAAACGCCTGGGGAGGGCCTGTTGGGGGCGCGGCTGGAGATGCTCTAACACATCGAACGCTCAAGGTGCGACGGGCCCAAACTTTGGGCCGGCGCGCCGGCGCCTAGTACCGCCCAAACAAAAAATCCCTTTCGCGTGTCCTTTGTTTCTTCGTATTCAGACCGGGGGTTGGAGGCCGCCGCGGCGAACGGGGTGCACGAGGTGGCGGAGCAGGGGCCCCAGCGAGCGGGGAGCTAGAGGCGTAGCGCATCCCGGCGCCGCAGGGGGACTACGAGCCCGCGGCGCACCTGTCACCCACCAGCGCGGACCCCGAGGCCATGCCGGCGAGGACGGAGAGAATCAAGATGAGGAGGATGCCACAGCAGCAGCGAAGGAATCAAACCTGGGATTCGAGAGGAAGAAATTGAGCAGAGTCCCATTCATCCTCTACTCTTGGAGGAGATTCTTGACACAAAGAGAGCCGAGGTAGCCAACAGCCTGATGAATCATCTACGGCCTAGCTGCTCCGGCGTGCATCCGGCGATGGGGCGGACGGATCAAGGCGGAGTACGATGGAGAGGTGGTCGGAAGCGGCGAGCGCCAAGGCAGGCGGGTGATGCGGTTCCAGATGGACGACGGCTTCGCGGGCGGTTGGGCCGAATCAGCTGCCTGTGGGAAATATGCCCTAGAGGCAATAATAAAATGGTTATTATTATATTTCCTTGTTCATGATAATTGTCTATTGTTCATGCTATAATTGTGTTATCCGGAAATCGTAATACATGTGTGAATACATAGACCACAACATGTCCCTAGTGAGCCTCTAGTTGACTAGCTCGTTGATCAACAGATAGTCATGGTTTCCTGACTATGGACATTGGATGTCATTGATAACGGGATCACATCATTAGGAGAATGATGTGATGGACAAGACCCAATCCTAAGCATAGCACAAGATCGTGTAGTTCGTTTGCTAGAGCTTTTCCAAATGTCAAGTATCATTTCCTTAGACCATGAGATTGTGCAACTTTCGGATACCATAGGAGTGCTTTGGGTGTGCCAAACGTCACAACGTAACTGGGTGGCTATAAAGGTGCACTACGGGTATCTCCGAAAGTGTCTGTTGGGTTGGCACGAATCGAGACTGGGATTTGTCACTCCGTATGACGGAGAGGTATCTCTGGGCCCACTCGGTAATGCATCATCATAATGAGCTCAATGTGGCCAAGTGTTTGGTCACGGGATCATGCATTACGGTACGAGAAAAGTGACTTGCCGGTAACGAGATTGAACAAGGTATTGGGATACCGACGATCGAATCTCGGGCAAGTAACGTACCGATTGACAAAGGGAATTGTATACGGGATTGATTGAATCCTCGACATCGTGGTTCATCCAATGAGATCATCGTGGAACATGTGGGAGCCAACATGGGTATCCAGATCCCAGTATTGGTTATTGACCGGAGAGTCGTCTCGGTCATGTCTGCATGTCTCCCGAACCCGTAGGGTCTACACACTTAAGGTTCGGTGACGCTAGGGTTGTAGAGATACTAGTATGCGGTAACCCGAAAGTTGTTCGGAGTCCCGGATGAGATCCCGGACGTCACGAGGAGTTCCGGAATGGTCCGGAGGTGAAGAATTATATATAGAAAGTCCAGTTTCGGCCACCGAGAAAGTTTCGGGGGTCACCGGTATTGTACCGGGACCACGAAAGGGTCCCGGGGGTCCACCGGGTGGGGCCACCTATCCCGGAGGGCCCCATGGGCTGAAGTGGGGAAGGGAACCAGCCCCTGGTGGGCTGGTGCGCCCCCCTTGGGCCTCCCCTGTGCCTAGGGTTGGAAACCCTAGGGGTGGGGGGGCGCCCCACTTGACTTGGGGGGCAAGTCCCCCCTTGGCCGCCGCCCCCCTTGAGATGGGATCTCTGGGGGCCGGCGCCCCCTCCTGGACCCCTATATAAAGAGGGGGGAGGGAGGGCAGCTGCACCCAAGCCCCTGGCGCCTCCCTCTCCCTCCCGTGACACGTCTCCCTCTCGCTGAGCTTGGCGAAGCCCTGCCGAGATCCCCGATGCTTCCACCACCACGCCGTCGTGCTGCTGGATCTCCATCAACCTCTCCTTCCCCCTTGCTGGATCAAGAAGGAGGAGACGTCTTCCCAACCGTACGTGTGTTGAACGCGGAGGTGCCGTCTGTTCGGCGCTCGGTCATCGGTGATTTGGATCACGACGAGTACGACTCCGTCAACCCCGTTCACTTGAACGCTTCCGCTCGCGATCTACAAGGGTATGTAGATGCACTCTTTTCCCTCTCGTTGCTAGAAGACTCCATAGATTGTTCTTGGTGATGCGTAGAAATTTTTTAATTTCTGCAACGATCCCCAACACTGCCGTGGCCCAAGCGGCGGATGAACGGCCGCTCCTCTCGTCGTCCTCCTCCCGATGGCAGGCCAGGCAGGCGGCAGGAGCTTCTCCGTTCTGCTTGGCGACCTCAAGGTCCCGCTCTTCGGGCTGCTCCAGCAGAGCAGCAACATGCGCCTCGGATGGCAGGGGCGCTCGCCATGGTTTGAGGATGTGCTGCGGGCGCTGGCGGCGACCGCGCCCTGGAGGTGGTGGACGCGCGGCGGCACTCCCTGAGCGTGCTCCTGCTGGAGCTCCTCAACGGCAAGTCCCCGACGCATGCGTCGCTGCAGGATGGCGACGGCGGCACGCTAGACCTACCATGGTTGGTGCAGTCGGTGGTGTGCGAGGAGTGGACGGCCGAGGTGATTGGCGTGGAGCTGGTGCGGCTAGGCGCTGCGCCGGGGAGAAGATGGACTCAGGCAGGGGCGGAGCTGGGCCCCGGGCACCCAGGGCCCAGGCCCGGGGCGTGGAAAATTCAACAGGCTATTATATATAGAGGATTTTGTGCAGGCCCGGGGTATAGCCCAGTCAAAAGAAGGAGGCCCAAAGCCTGATGGGCTGGTTCTCCTGAAACGCATGGACGCACGAGGGAAAGACCTCCCCACGATCTAACTGAAACGCACGCACGCACTCACCTGAAACGCCGCGCCGCCGTATGTAAAATCAATCTCCAGGTTCGAGCGCTCGTGCCGCCTCTATTTGCCGCCGTCCACCGCCATGCCGTCGTCCGGTCGACCGCCCCCCAAACACTTCTCCCCTGCTCCCGGCTACCGCTCTCTTGTCCTCTGCGCCGTTCACACCGCGCGGCGCGGCGCGCCATCCCCTGTTCCTCCTGGCTGCTGCACCTTCGTAATTTTCTTTGATGCTTTTTCGGTTTCCCCTGACGAGCTAATTTAATTGGAATAGCGTGTGTGTGTGTATCCAATCAGATATCTACGGTATTGTTGAGCTCCTATTGATGTAATTTCCAATTTCATTTCATATTATAGAAACAGAAGATGAAGAGATTATTTTCATCTATGTCCGCAATAGGGGTATCTGCACCTATCATTTCAGGTGGAGGGAATCAAGCACCTAAAGGGACTGGATACAAACACATATAGGTCTCGCAAAGGGCTTTTACCTCATCGAAGTGGTAAGTTTTCAGATTTGAATCAATAATAATTGTTTCACTTGATGTTTATGCTTTTTTTATGAATTAATATATATTTTGTAATGCCTTGAAGGTGTTGGTTTTCCTACTGTTGGTCAAGTTATGGGAGGCACCAATGAAGTAATCAATTGATTTGGTATTTTTTGTATTCCCATATTACTATTTGTACTTTTGTCATGTTTTATCTATTTTCTTGGATCATTGAGCTTCAAGTTTAAATTGTAGATTTATGGAGAAATTGTACTTTATTTTGTACGCTTTCGCATTAGGTATTTTTTAGAAATGCCATGAGGTAGTTTTAAGTGCCAAAGTTTTCCATGTTGTCGACAAAAAAATTGGGCCCGGGGTTTGCTTAATTCCTGGCTCCGCCACTGACTGCAGGCACCGGCGAAGCTACGGCATAGCACGCCGCTGGCCTCCAGCAACCGGCGCTCCGCACACATCCCTGCCTCCCACGGCCAGATGCTCGGACGGTCCCCCATCACATAGATACACAACAGCGAGCTTCAGTTATCTGAATTTTCAGTTCAGTGTCGTGATTTGGATGGACGCCCGAACACAACAGCGAGGCCAGCTTCAGTTCTCTGAATCTTCAGTTCCGTGTCGTGATTTGGATGGAATTGGAGACCGTGTCCTTCTCCAACATAAATCAATTTCCAATGTAATCGAGTTCGAGTCTATGTTCTTCTCCAATGCAAAAGCATGTAGTGCCCGATCCGGATTGAACTTGGCTGTCATAAGGAGGGATCCTCGACCGGAACGTCCATCAGGCCGCGTCCCTCGACCAGAATGTCCATCAAATCCCATCACATTGCAACTTTCAGAGGAACATCCAATGTCGCTGGCGGAGGAAAATCATCTGTCAAGCCGTACTATGCCGAGTTCGCCGGCGGAAGAAGAACACCCGTCGAGCCCTCCATCGCCTGAGGCGGCTACACCAGAGGTATTTCTCCCCTTGAAAGTTACTACACCTGAGTCTAGCATGTTTGCATCTTTGAAATCTTTTAGAGATTTGTTCAGGATTGTTTGTTGTCTGAACAAGACACATATCTGAAGATTTAGTATTGACTTACACCTTGAAGTTTACATCTGTTGTGGTGTTCCTCTATTCTAAACTGAACCATGCTAATCCGACCAAGTTTGGGCCTACACATAGTCAAAAGTTTGAGTGATAGTTATGTTCCAGTTGCATTTATATTCATATTTCACAGAAGGAACAAAGTTCCAGGAAAAACAACCTGTTAGTGTGTTCCTTGACGTTATACACCTGAGCACCCCTACTGTTAGCACCAAAATTAGCATTATTCTTGGCATGTATATGAATGCTTTGTTTGCATGATTATTTGATTGAAGTAGGGCAGAATAACAGTAAACTGAACCATGAAATTTTAGAATCAGAAAGTAGGCATATACATCGTCATTAGCTCATTTTTCTGAAGTTGCTCCATGTTACTCCAGTTTTAGGTTCTGTCAGTGATGTTCATCAGACATGTCACAGTGCGTGTATACTCTTAAGGGATAGGCAACGGACTATGCGAACATATTTGTTTGTTTATAATCATTTTCTGATTGTTATTTTCCTGTAGGATATGTCATTACTTTTTTTAGTGGGTAGTGACTGCACTACCTAACTGACTATGATGTACTACCTCTGTTTCAACTGATTCCAGCTCAATGTGTCATCACTATTTGAATTATTTATTAGATGCTCGATGAAATTCAGAACTAAGCAATTTTTTCTTCTGCCTTTTCAGTGATGGGAGGTAGATTGAGCTGATAAATTTCTGCACCCACCTTGAGGTCCATAACGTTCTCATAATTATATGGAGCCCAATTCGTATAGATGTATTTGTTTGAGGGAGAGGACTATCTGTGATCAGAAGCAACATTATGTGATCATCATGTGTGCGAGAGATGGCAAGAGTATGTGATATGTATTTCTGTGTACACTACTAATATGTATTGACTGTTCATGTTGATACAGTAGGTTCATGATTGCTTATGGAAACAATAAAATTACTTGAGAAGGATTTTATGAGTATGTACTCTGAGACTTGAGAGGCTGTTATTGGCATGGATTCTCTGTCTAAGGCTGGTGTCAAATCAACATCGGAAGAAGGGCAATAGAAGTGGAATGAGGTGAAGTCCTTTTTTTTTTGAAAAGGAGGAGGACCCCGGCCTCTGCATCTGGACGATGCATGCAGCCACTTTATTAATTATTCACACAAGACATTACAAAGTCATACAATAGTAAGACTAAAGCCACCGTCTAGGCAACATCTGTCGCTACTCCTATCCAGTTGATGTAGGGATGCTGATAGTCTGGGCCTAATACCAAACAGACCTCGCAGCCACACCTAACATCTAAGACCCGAGGTCCCAACCAGGATGCCTGCCGGGTATGGGGCACCCATCAGTCCGGCGCACTCCTCAACCAGGACGCCTGCCAGGTATGAGGCCGCCGCAGCCACCTGCCACCAATCCATCTTCAGTGTTGTCCTGCTGCATCTACCTTGCACGGTCTAGCTGCCGTCGGCGCCACCACGACGCCAGCTGACAACGCCACCATCCTGCGCTCGTCCATCATCACACGCCCACCGGCGAGACCCCGCTACTCCATGCCGCTGAGTCCCGCCGTTGTCGACGTGCCAGATGCCACGCCGCTCCTCCGACGCGAAACACCACCTGTTGCCACTAGTCCCATCCCCTCCGCCTGCAGTTCCTCACCTAAATGCCCTAGGCGGTGCCTCCAAGAAGGGAACGACACACGCAGTGCCGCCGCCGCCCAATCTAAGGAGATTTAGGGTTTTCACCCGGGCATGGGGTCGGGGTGGAGGGCATGGACCTCGACGGCGCCTACAAGGAGGAGAATGGCGATCCTGGTCGTTGTCACCGTCGAGATGAACGAGTCATCCAGAGTTTCCTCCGGTCCGATGTCACCTCTACCAGCTCCGCGAACGCACTGAGGCCGACGACCGCGATCGTAAGCCACCAAGTGCAGCGGGAGAGAGCCTGCAGCGCGGAGGAGATCCACCGGCGACTCACCACCCATGCGGTCAAGATGCCGTCCATCCATCCCCCGCGAACGTCGCAAGCTGAGGGCGCCGTCGCCATGCCTAATGGGGCCGCCTCCCCTGGTCCAGGTTCCTCCACGAAGGCCGGAGTGGCGAGATCCGCCACGAGCGACGAGATCCGGCACCACGCGGCCGACGCCATCGCCCAAGCCCGCCGCCGCCGAGAGCCCGCACGCTGCCGGGAGTCACACACCCGTGGATCTGGGCACCCGTGCACCGCCGCGACTCCGGCGCCTCCAGGATCCGCCACATCGTCGGGAGGGCCGCACCCCGCGGATCAGGACGCCCGCGCCGCCGCGGATCCGGGAACGGGAGGAGAGACCTCCGCCGCTGCCGTCGCACGCACGGGCTTTGCCCGGCGCCGACCATCAGCAGTGGCTGAGGGGGAGAAGGGCGCTGGAGGACCACAGTACATCTCCGTGTGCCCAGGTGAAGTCCTATTGATACCTACAATTCATTGATTAACTCAAACAAATGATACTAGACATCAACTACTGCAATTGATCCATGAATATTTGTTAGGTTGTACTCCCTCTGTTCCTAAATATTTGTCTTTCTAGAGATTTCAACAAGTGACTATATACGGAGCAAAATGAGTGAATCTACACTCTAAAATATGTCTATATACATCCGTATGTGGTAGTCCATTTAAAATCTCTAAAAAGACAAATATTTAGGAACAGAGGGAGTAGTATCTATCTAACATCTAGAAGGGGAAAATGTGATGAACATTATTTTCACAATGTTATGTATATGAGTATATCTTTAAAATGTGGTACAGAGAGCAGAAGGTCTTAAATGCTTGCAAATCCTCAGTTTTAAGAGCATAAGATACAATCTTAATTTATTTCCAGATTTATTTTTGTCTTATTGGAATTCTGAACATGCGAAGGTTGTTAGCTCGTCATGTGGTCGATTTGGTTTCTGGAAATTCTTTCGCATACTATGTTTGAGCGCTTTTGTTCTTGAGTTCTTCTGGTGGAGGGAATCAGAAGTGATTCTTCTGCAATGTGAGGAGATCTCAAATCAAGCCAGCCTCCAAGAGAAGAGAACAAGTAGTACATCTCTACCCAGACGAGCTGAATCTGAACGACTCAGATTATCATGTTACCGTGTACCGGTCCGGCAGATGTGCAAGTGCAACTACATTGCTTGAGTGTAAGGCAGACTGATTCATCTGCGTGAAGCCAGTATGACAAGGCTAAGTCCGCACAAGATAAAAAAACACAATAAATTTGGCCCCTTGATATTTCTGTTTATGGGTTGTTTTTCCGGGGAGCTCATAGTTTAGCAGTTCTCTTCTATGCTAATCTGAATTGTATGTGGCCCATTGTTTAATTGCTCATGCACATTATTAATTGTGGTTTGCATCGTCAATCTGCACTTTGGTAGGAGCCTTGGGAGTTCCTGACTATTCTCTGGGCAACCCCCTATACTTTATAGTAGTTCAACTTAGCCTTTATTTGTCGCAAACTATGATTCTGTACTACACCTTAGAATCTTTGTTAAGTCTGAATTGCGCGGTTTACTGACTGAATTTACCCACTAGCTCCGCTGATTTATTGTCGGGGGATGTACCCGGGCAGCCTCATCCGCACCTAATAACATTTCAAGACATCGGGGCTGGCAAAGCCCCTCATACCGGCTAGCCGCGTGGCCGGCTCCTTGGGCCAGTTAGGACCACGCGGCCGGCTTTCAGAAGACGGCGCACCCCTAGAAGGCGGCTTTGGGGGCGGGCCGGCTTCCAGCAGCCGGCCCCTCTTTCTCCTCGGAGTCTGCACTCACCCACTACGACAAGACATGGCGTGGCTACAGTGCCGCCTGCTCCCCCGAATGCCGGAGGAGCGTGGCTACAGTGCGCGCTGACCAGGCGGCCACCTATCCGCACGGCGTGGGACTGTAGCCATGCGACTCATGACGCGACCCTTGTCAGCAAGGACCGTGCTACAGCAAAAGGTAATCAGCATGGCCCGCAGGCGGCGGGCCCTACCCGTCGGCCGGATTCTCGGCAGCCTGCGGGGCCCTCCAGAGGCGGGCCCCAGCAGCCGGCGGAGAACCCGGCGACCCTAGACACTGATGTCCGGGTCCTACACCCGGTCGTATTACCATTGTACCCCTGGGGGGTGGGCCTATAAGACCCCCCGGGCTCACACATGCAAAGGGTTCAACTCTCATTCCACACACACACACCATAGCTAGGAGAAGAGGGAAAGCCCTACCCTTCTTCCTCCTCTAGCAGTACAGCTCCAGGAGCAACTCTGTATACTCCGTCATCATAGCAGGACTAGGGGTGTTATCTCTCCGGAGAGCCCCGAGCCTGGGTACATCTCGTGTGCTCCCGAGCTCGTGCTCACCCTCGCTTCCGGAACCCGATGACGTCCTCATGGCTCCAACCACGATAAGCCACCCCCTGGCATCTGACGTGAGATTACCACGACAGTCGGCGCCCACCGTGGGGCCATCCGCGACATCGGCCGGAGTTGTGTTCCGGACGGGAACCACCCTTCCCTCCGGCGAGCGCGTCGCGTCTGGCTTGATCAAGCAGCCAGATGCGTTCGTTTGCGCTTGCACCGGCGCACCGCCCGACGCAGGAGTCGTCTGCCCCGCGGGCTGCCTCATCGACCTCTTCGAGAAGCTCAGCCTTTCCGATGCGGTCGCCACCGACGCGGGAGCCATTTGCACTATGAGCTGCCTCACTGACCTCTTCGGGAAGCTCAGCCTCTCTGATGCGGTCGCCACCGACGGGTACCCCGGCGACGTGGTGGTCATCGACGACCCGCTCCCTCCTGTCGCTAGCGACGCCTCTGCCGGCGCGCTCGACGCTGGCGTCTTTGTGGAGGTGATGGTCACTGGCAACAGGCAGGACATTGGCGGGGCAGCCCAGGACCCATTGCGAGTAGCAATGCAGGACCTGGCTGCTCCCGTCGATGCCAACGCCGACCCGGGGGCGCTAGAAGAAATACGCGTCAAGCTCCTCGACAGCGCCACCAAGATGGCACCATGAAGCGCCACGCTGAGGCTAACCAGCGCGAGATTGACCGCATAGCGGGCGGCACGCCGGCTGTAGGCGAGCCTAGCCGAGCTGGCGCCGTCCGGCAACCCGCCGCGGCCATCGCTAGCATGCTGGGAGTCGGACGTCTGATCTACGACACCCCAGTGCAGAACATGCACGCCGCGCAGGTGGTGGCAGAAGAACTCGAGACCCTGGAGGACGACGAACGGCGCAGCCAGCTGAACCGCCTCTAGGAGCTCCTCAACGCTGCGAACACGCAACAAGACACGTGCAACAACGTGGTGGGAGCCGGCCAGCAGGCCGACCTCCCGGAAAGAAACCCTCCACCCCGCCACGACGATGGAGCGACCTCCCGGTCCCCTAGTGGCGGCGGCCGCGGCCAGCGGAACCCAGAGCCGGCTGCTAGCCGCAGCTGGCACTCTCATGAGACAGTTGTGAACAGTCGGCAAGTTCCTCCGAGAGCGGAGGGCTGGCGCTAGCTGGATGAACGCCCGCCTCCCCCCCCCCCCCCGCGTAGGGAGAGGCTGGCTTCTTCGGCGCCGGTTGACTACCCGACCTTGGGAGGCCGGCTAGACCCCCGTGAAGCAGTCGGTGAGAATGACGCTTGTTGCCGGATCGAGCAGCTGGCTCGGTCCCTGGCAATGGAGGAGGAGGATACAGTCGGCCCGGCCTGCTTCGGCCCTCGCATCCGCGACGAGCCCTTCCCCAAAGGGTTCTCGCGACACTCCCAAGTACAATGGCGCTGTGAAGCCGGAAGATTGTTTGACCGACTATGCCACGGCAGTGAGCATAGAGAATGGCAACAAGCGCGTTGCCGTGCGTTCATGTTGCAGGGCACGACCCAGACATGGCTGAACAACCTCAAGGTCAACAGCATCAACAGTTGACTGGACTTCAACGAAGTCTTCGTGCGCAACTTCAACAGCACCTACAAGCGCCCCCAAGGCTTGCCAGCTCTCCATGTGTGTTCAGAGCCTGACCGAGTCCACTCGCGACTACCTGACGCGCTGGGCCGAGTTGCGCAACTCCTGCGAGGGGTTGCAGGAGGTGCAGGCCATCGAGTACTTTACCTCCGGGTGCAGAGAGGGCACCCTGCTCAAACACAAGCTTCTGTGCGACAAGCCAGCTACCTTGGACGAGCTCCTGGTCATGGCGGACAAGTACACCACAGTCGATTCTTCCATGAAGTCGGAGATCCGGGTCAACGCGTCTGGGAAGGTGATCCCGCCGGCTTCTTCGGCGTCGGCTGGTGACTCCAATCGGCGTCAGCAGTCGAACGACAACAAGCGCAAGGCCTAGAAGCCGGCTTCTAACAACCGGCAAGTAGCGACCGTCGAGGACCAGCAACCGGCAGGTCAACCCGTCCCCAAGCATCCGCGGGGCGGCTAGGGTGCCTGGCTACCAGCCTTCTCCTTTGAGCAGGCCCTCGACGCTCCATGCAAGTTCCCCAGCGGCGCGAAGCCGTCCAACCATACAACCCGGCAGTGCAGCTGCCTCACCCGAATCACTAAGGGTGAGGGCTTGTCGCCTCCTCCAGCCGGCCTAGCGGCTCCGGCTCCTCAGCAGCCGGCCTGCCCTGTCGGCTGTTGGGGAACGTAGCAGAAATTCAAAATTTTCTACGCATCACCAAGATCAATCTATGGAGTAATCTAGCAACGAGGGGAAGGGGAGTGCATCTACATACCCTTGTAGATCGCGAGCGGAAGCGTTCAAGAGAACGGGGTTGATGGAGTCGTACTCGTCGTGATCCAAATCACCGATGATCCTAGCGCCGAACGGACGGCACCTCCGCGTTCAACACACGTACGGAGCAGCGACGTCTCCTCCTTCTTGATCCAGCAAGGGGGGAGGAGAGGTTGATGGAGATCCAGCAGCACGACGGCGTGGTGGTGGAAGTAGCGGGATCCCGGCAGGGCTTTGCCAAGCGCAAGCGGGGAGGAAGAGGTGTCACGGGAGGGAGAGGGAGGCGCCAGGGCTTGGATTGCTGCTGCCCTCCCTCCCCCCACTATATATAGGGCCAAGGGAGAGGGGGGGCGCAGCCTTGGCCCTTCCTCCAAGGAAGGGTGCGGCCAGGGAGGAGTCCTTCCCCCCAAGGCACCTCGGAGGTGCCTTCCCCCTTTAGGACTCTCCCTTTTCTTATCTCTTGGCGCATGGGCCTCTTGGGGCTGGTGCCCTTGGCCCATATAGGCCAAGGCGCACCCCCTACAGCCCATGTGGCCCCCCGGGGCTGGTGGACCCCCTTGGTGGACCCCCGGACCCCTTTCGGCACTCCCGGTACAATACCGATAAAGTGCGAAACTTTTCCGGCGACCAAAATAAGACTTCCCATATATAAATCTTTACCTCCGGACCATTCCGGAACTCCTCGTGACGTCCGGGATCTCATCCGGGACTCCGAACAACTTTCGGGTTACCGCATACTAATATCTCTATAACCCTAGCGTCACCGAACCTTAAGTGTGTAGACCCTACGGGTTCGGGAGACACGCAGACATGACCGAGACGACTCTCCGGTCAATAACCAACAGCGGGATCTGGATACCCATGTTGGCTCCCACATGCTCCTCGATGATCTCATCGGATGAACCACGATGTCGAGGATTCAATCAATCCCGTATACAATTCCCTTTGTCTATCGGTATGTTACTTGCCCGAGATTCGATCGTCGGTATCCCGATACCTTGTTCAATCTCGTTACCGGCAAGTCTCTTTACTCGTTCCGTAACTCACATCATCCCGTGATCAACTCCTTGGTCACATTGTGCACATTATGATGATGTCCTACCGAGTGGGCCCAGAGATACCTCTCCGTTTACACGGAGTGACAAATCCCAGTCTCGATTCGTGCCAACCCAACAGACACTTTCGGAGATACCTGTAGTGCACCTTTATAGCCACCCAGTTACGTTGTGACGTTTGGTACACCCAAAGCATTCCTACGGTATCCGGGAGTTGCACAATCTCATGGTCTAAGGAAATGATACTTGACATTAGAAAAGCTCTGAGCAAACGAACTACACGATCTTGTGCTAGGCTTAGGATTGGGTCTTGTCCATCACATCATTCTCCTAATGATGTGATCCCGTTATCAACGACATCCAATGTCCATGGTCAGGAAACCGTAACCATCTATTGATCAACGAGCTAGTCAACTAGAGGCTTACTAGGGACATGGTGTTGTCTATGTATCCACACATGTATCTGAGTTTCCTATCAATACAATTCTAGCATGGATAATAAACGATTATCATGAACAAGGAAATATAATAATAACCTATTTATTATTGCCTCTAGGGCATATTTCCAACAGTCTCCCACTTGCACTAGAGTCAATAATCTAGTCCACATCACCATGTGATTAACACTCATAGGTCACATCACCATGTGACCAACATCCAAAGAGTTTACTAGAGTCAACAATCTAGTTCACATCACTATGTGATTAACACTCAATGAGTTCTGGTTTGATCATGTTATGCTTGTGAGAGAGGTTATTAGTCAACGGGTCTGAACCTTTCAGATCCGTGTGTGCTTTACGAATATCTATGTCATCTTGTGGATGCTACCACGCGCTACTTGGAGCCATTTCAAATAATTGCTCTACTATACGAATCCGGTTTACTACTCAGAGTCATCCGGATTAGTGTCAAAGTTCGCATCGACGTAACCCTTTACGACGAACTCCTTTTCACCTCCATAATCGAGAAAATTCCTTAGTCCACTAGATACTAAGGATAAGTTCGACCGCTGTCATGTGATCCATTCCCGGATCACTATTGTACCCCTTGACCAACTCATGGCAAGGCACACTTCATGTGCGGTACACAGCATAGCATACTGTAGAGCCTACGTCTAAAGCATAGGGGACGACCTTCGTCCTTTCTCTCTCTTCTGCTGTGGTCAGGTCTTGAGTCTTACTCAATACTCACACCTTGTAACACAGCCAAGAACTCCTTCTTTGCTGATCTATTTTGAACTCTTTCAAAATCATGTCAAGGTGTGCGTTCTTTGAAAGTATCATCAGGCGTCTTGATCTATCTCTATAGATCTTGATGCCCAATATGTAAGCAGCTTTATCCAGGTCTTCCTTTGAAAAACTCCTTTCAAACAACCCTTTATGCTTTCCAGAAATTTTACATCATTTCGGATCAACAATATGTCATTCACATATACTTATCAGAAATGTTGTAGCGCTCCCACTCACTTTATTGTAAATACAAGTTTCTAACAAACTTTGTATAAACCCAAAAACTTTGATCACTCCATCAAAGCGTATATTCTGACTCCGAGATGCTTGCTCTAGTCCATGGAAGGATCGCTGGAGCTAGCATACCTTTTAGCATCCTTAGGATCGACAAAACCTTTCTGATTGTATCACATACAACCTTTCCTTACGAAAACTGGTAAGGAAACTTGTTTTGACATCCATCTGCCAGATTTCATAAATGCAGCTAATGCTAACATGATTCCGACGGACTTAAGCATCGCTACGGATGAGAAAATCTCATCGTAGTCAACTCCTTGAACTTGTGGAAATACTCTTTGCCACAAGTCGAGCTTCATAGACGGTAACATTACCGTCCACGTCCGTCTTCTTCTCAAAGATCCATTTATCTCGGATTTCATGGCTTCTAACCATTTGTCGGAATATGGGCCCACCATCGCTTCTCCATAGCTCGTAGGTTCAGTATTGTCCAACAACATGATATCTCAGACAGGATCACGTACCACTCTGAAGTAGCACGCATCCTCGTCGTCCTACGAGGTTTGGTAGTGACTTGATCCGAAGTTTCATGATCACTATCATAAGCTTCCACTTCAATTGGTATAGGTGCCACAGGAACAACTTCCTGTGCCCTGCTACACACTAGTTGAAGTGACGGTTCAATAACCTTATCAAGTCTCCACCATCCTCCCACTCAATTCTTTCGAGAGAAACTTTTCCTCGAGAAAGGAACCGTTTCTAGAAGCAATTACTTTTGCTTCCAGATCTGAAATAGGAGGTATACCCAACTGTTTTGGGTATTCTATGAAGATGCATTTATCCGCTTTGGGTTCGAGCTTATCAGCCTGAAACTTTTTCACATAAGCATCGCAGCCCCAAACTTTTAAGAAACGACAACTTAGGTTTCTCTAAACGGTGTCGTCTCAACGGAATTGCGTGGTGCCCCTTTTAAAGTGAATGCGGTTGTCTCTAATGCCTAACCCATAAACGATAGTGGTAATTCGATAAGAGACATCATGGTATGCACCATATCCAATAGGGTGCAGTTATGATGTTCGGACACACCATCACACTATGGTGTTCCAGGCGGTATTAATTGTGAAACACTTTCCACAATGTCTTAATTGTGTGCCAAACTCGTAACTCAGATACTCATCTCTATGATCATATCACAGACATTTTATCCTCTTGTCACGACGATCTTCAACTTCACTCTGAAATTACTTGAACCTTTCAATAATTCAGACTTGTGTTTCATCAAGTAAATACACTCAGCATCTACTCAAATCATCTGTGAAGTAAGAACATAACGATATCCACTGCATGCCTCAGCACTCATTGGACTGCATACATCAAAATGTATTACTTCCAATAAGTTGCTCTCTTGTTCCATCTTACTGAAAACGAGGCCTTTCAGTCATCTTGCCCATGTGGTATGATTTGCATGTCTCAAGTGATTCAAAATCAAGTGAGTCCAAACGATCCATCTGCATGGAGTTTCTTCATGCATATATACCAATAGACATGGTTCGCATGTCTCAATCTTTTCAAAAACGACTGAGTCCAAAGATCCATCTACATGGAGCTTCTTCATGCGTTCTATACCAATATGACTCAAATGGCAGTGCCACAAGTATGTGGAACTATCATTACTATTTATCTTTGGCACGAACATGTGTATCACTACGATCGAGATTCATTTTAGGTGCAAGACCATTGAAGGTATTATTCAAATAAACAGAGTAACCATTATTCTCCTTAAATGAATAACCGTATTGCGATAAACATAATCCAATCATGCTCAACGCAAACACCAAATCTCGATGGTAGAGGGAGCATGCGATGCTTGATCACATCAACCTTGGAAACACTTCCAACACATATCGTCATCTCACCTTTAGCTAGTCTCCATTTATTCCGCAGCTTTTATTTCGAGTTACTAACACTTAGCAACCGAACCGGTATCTAATACCCTGGTGCTGCTAGGAGTACTAGTAAAGTACACATTCATATAATGTATATCCAATATACTTCTGTCGACCTTGCCTGCCTTCTCATCTACCAAGTATCTAGGGTAGTTCTGCTTCAGTGACCGTTCCCTCATTACAGAAGCACTTAGTCTCGGGTTTGGGTTCAACCTTGGGATTCTTCACTAGAGCAGCAAATGATTTGCTGTTTCATGAAGTATCCCTTTTGCCCTTGCCCTTCTAGAAACTAGTGGTTTTACTAACCATCAACAATTGATGCTCCTTCTTGATTTCTACTTTCGCGGTGTCAAACATCGCGAATAGCTCAAGGATCATCATAACTATCCCTGATATGTTATAGTTCATCACGAAGCTCTACTAGCTTGGTGGCAGTGACTATGGAGAACCATCACTATCTCATCTGGGAGATTAACTCCCACTCGATTCAAGCGATTGTGGTACTCAGACAATCTGAGCACATGCTCAACGATTGAGCTTTTCTCCCTTAGTCTGCAGGCTTAAGAAACTTGTCAGAGGTCTCATACCTCTTGACGTGGGCACTAGTCTGAAATCCCAATTTCAGTCTTCGGAACATCTCATATGTTCTGCGACGTTTCAAAAACCGTCTTTGGTGCCACAATTCTAAACCGTTAGCATTACGCACTGAACTATCACGTAGTTATCAAAACGTGTATGTCAGATGTTCCGCAACATCTACAGACGACGCTGAGGTTCAGCACACCGAGCGGTGCATTAAGGACATAAGCCTTCTGTGCAGCAATGAGGACAATCCTCAGTTTACGGACCCAGTCCGCATAATTGCTACTATCAACTTTCAACTAAATTTTCTCTAGGAACATATCTTAAACAGTAGAACTAAAGCGTATGACATAATTTGCAAAGACCTTTTGACTATGTTCATGATAATGAAGTTCATCTGATTATTGAACTCCCACTCAGATAGACATCCCTCTAGTCATCTAAGTGATACATGATCCGAGTCAAACTAGGCCGTGTCCGATCATCACGTGAGACGGACTAGTCATCATCGGTGAACATCTCCATGTTGATCGTATCTACTATACGACTCATGTTCGACCTTTCGGTCTCTTGTGTTCCGAGGCCATGTCTGTACATGCTAGGCTCGTCAAGTCAACCTAAGTGTTTCGCATGTGTTCCGAGGCCATGTCTGTACATGCTAGGCTCGTCAACACCCGTTGTATTCGAACGTTAGAATCTATCACACCCGATCATCACGTGGTGCTTCGAAACAACGAACCTTCGCAACGGTGCACAGTTAGGGGGAACACGTCTCTTGAAATTTTAGTGAGGGATCATCTTACTTACTACCGTCGTTCTAAGCAAATAAGATGCATAAACATGATAAACATCACATGCAATCAAATAGTGACATGATATGGCCAATATCATTTTGCTCCTTTGATCTCCATCTTCGGGGCACCATGATCATCTTTGTCACCGGCATGACACCATGATCTCCATCATCATGATCTCCATCATTGTGTCTTCATGAAGTTGTCACGCCAACGATTACTTCTACTTCTATGGCTAACGCGCTTAGCAATAAAGTAAAGTAATTTACATGGCGTTATTCAATGACACGCAGGTCATACAAAAATAAAGACAACTCCTATGGCTCCTGCCGGTTGTCATACTCATCGACATGCAAGTCGTGATTCCTATTACAAGAATATGATCAATCTCATACATCACATATATCATTCATCACATCTTCTGGCCATATCACATCACATAGCACATGCTGCAAAAACAAGTTAGACGTCCTCTAATTGTTGTTGCAAGTTTTTACGTGGCTTGTATAGGTTTCTAGCAAGAACGTTTCTTACCTACGTAAAACCACAACGTGATATGCCAATTTCTATTTACCCTTCATAAGGACCCTTTTCATCGAATCCGTTCCGACTAAAGTGGGAGAGACAGACACCCGCTAGCCACCTTATGCAACTAGTGCATGTCAGTCGGTGGAACCTGTCTCACGTAAGCGTACGTGTAAGGTCGGTCCGGGCCGCTTCATCCCACAATGCCGCCGAAACAAGATAAGACTAGTAGCGGCAAGAAGAATTGGCAACATCTACGCCCACAACTACTTTGTGTTCTACTCGTGCATAGAAACTACGCATAGACCTAGCTCATGATGCCACTGTTGGGGAACGTAGCAGAAATTCAAAATTTTCTACGCATCACCAAGATCAATCTATGGAGTAACATAGCAACGAGGGGAAGGGGAGTGCATCTACATACCCTTGTAGATCGCGAGCGGAAGCGTTCAAGAGAACGGGGTTGATGGAGTCGTACTCGTCGTGATCCAAATCACCGATGATCCTAGCGCCGAACGGACGGCACCTCCGCGTTCAACACACGTACGGAGCAGCGACGTCTCCTCCTTCTTGATCCAGCAAGGGGGGAGGAGAGGTTGATGGAGATCCAGCAGCACGACGGCGTGGTGGTGGAAGTAGCGGGATCCCGGCAGGGCTTCGCCAAGCGCAAGCGGGGAGGAAGAGGTGTCACGGGAGGGAGAGGGAGGCGCCAGGGCTTGGATTTGCTGCCCTCCCTCCCCCCACTATATATAGGGCCAAGGGAGAGGGGGGGGCGCAGCCTTGGCCCTTCCTCCAAGGAAGGGTGCGGCCAGGGAGGAGTCCTTCCCCCCAAGGCACCTCGGAGGTGCCTTCCCCCTTTAGGACTCTCCCTTTTCTTATCTCTTGGCGCATGGGCCTCTTGGGGCTGGTGCCCTTGGCCCATATAGGCCAAGGCGCACCCCCTACAGCCCATGTGGCCCCCCGGGGCTGGTGGACCCCCTTGGTGGACCCCCGGACCCCTTTCGGCACTCCCGGTACAATACCGATAAAGTGCGAAACTTTTCCGGCGACCAAAATAAGACTTCCCATATATAAATCTTTACCTCCGGACCATTCCGGAACTCCTCGTGACGTCCGGGATCTCATCCGGGACTCCGAACAACTTTCGGGTTACCGCATACTAATATCTCTATAACCCTAGCGTCACCGAACCTTAAGTGTGTAGACCCTACGGGTTCGGGAGACATGCAGACATGACCGAGACGACTCTCCGGTCAATAACCAACAGCGGGATCTGGATACCCATGTTGGCTCCCACATGCTCCTCGATGATCTCATCGGATGAACCACGATGTCGAGGATTCAATCAATCCCGTATACAATTCCCTTTGTCTACCGGTATGTTACTTGCCCGAGATTCGATCGTCGGTATCCCGATACCTTGTTCAATCTCGTTACCGGCAAGTCTCTTTACTCGTTCCGTAACTCACATCATCCCGTGATCAACTCCTTGGTCACATTGTGCACATTATGATGATGTCCTACCGAGTGGGCCCAGAGATACCTCTCCGTTTACACGGAGTGACAAATCCCAGTCTCGATTCGTGCCAACCCAACAGACACTTTCGGAGATACCTGTAGTGCACCTTTATAGCCACCCAGTTACGTTGTGACGTTTGGTACACCCAAAGCATTCCTACGGTATCCGGGAGTTGCACAATCTCATGGTCTAAGGAAATGATACTTGACATTAGAAAAGCTCTTAGCAAACGAACTACACGATCTTGTGCTAGGCTTAGGATTGGGTCTTGTCCATCACATCATTCTCCTAATGATGTGATCCCGTTATCAACGACATCCAATGTCCATGGTCAGGAAACCGTAACCATCTATTGATCAACGAGCTAGTCAACTAGAGGCTTACTAGGGACATGGTGTTGTCTATATATCCACACATGTATCTGAGTTTCCAATCAATACAATTCTAGCATGGATAATAAACGATTATCATGAACAAGGAAATATAATAATAACCTATTTATTATTGCCTCTAGGGCATATTTCCAACATCGGCATGCTCCAAGATGAAGTCCCAACGATAACGCCACTTATGTTGTCTTCACCAGTGAAGCCGACGACAAGCGCAGTCGGCGTCAGCAGCATCACGAGGTGAATGCTGTTATTCCAGAGGTCCCCCAATTCATGCACTGCTCTGAGAGGCCCATCACCTGGAGCCGAGATGACCATCCGGCCATGACGCCTTCGCCGGGTGCTTATGCCATGGTGCTGGACTCCACCTTCTCAACCAAGAGGCAGGCTTGCCACTTTTTCCTGAATCCTGATAGATGGCAGTAGCAGCATCAACATCCTCTACCACGACACCATGGAAAAGCTAGGCATCAAGGAGAAGCAACTCCAGCCCAGCCGGACCGTGTTCCATGGCATCGTCCCTAGGCTTTCCCGCTCTCCAATCGGCAAGATCAAGATCAACGTTCTGTTCGGCGACAAGGCCCACTTCTGTCGTGAGCCAATCTGGTTTGAGGTGGTCGACTTGGATAACCCCTACGATGCGCTCTTGGGCTAGCCAACGATGGCCAAATTCATGGTGGTTCCACACTATAAGAATTTGCTCGAGTGCGCCGCAACCAGCTCCCGGCTGGCCGAGTCCCTCATCATCACTGAAGAAAAGCGCCTCCTTGACTGGGTTGTGGCCATGGCCAGCAAGCAGCCAGCCATGTCAACTGACCCCAAGGATGCTAAAGGTGAGGGCTCCTTCCAGCCGTCTAAGGAAACCAAGAAGATCATCTTGGACCCGGCGCACCCGGAGCAGTATGCTGTCATAGGGTCCAACCTCGACAGCAAATAGGAAAGCGAGCTCGTCGACTTCCTCCGTGAGAATCGGGATATCTTCGCATGGTCCCCCAAGGACATGCCGGGTGTTCCGAGGGAGTACGCCGAGCACAAGCTCCATGTACGGCCGGATGCTAAGCTGGTCAAGCAACCCCTCCGCCGCCTATCAGAAGAGAAGAGAAGGATCGTTGGTGAAGAAATCGCCTGGCTTCTGGCTACCGGCTTCATCATGGAAGTCTTCTACCCGGATTGGCTTGCCAACCCAGTCCTCGTTTTGAAGAAAAACAACAAGTGGCGCATGTGTATCGATTACACGAGCCTGAAGAAGGCCTGCCCCAAGGATCCGTTTGCCTTGCCCCGGATTGATCAAGTGACCGACTCCATGGCCGGCTGCGAGCTGCTGTCCTTCTTGGACGCCTACTCTGGCTACCACCATATCAAGCTGGACCCGGACGATCAACTGAAGACCGCCTTCATCACCCCTTTCGACGCGTTCTTCTACATCACCATGACGTTTGGCTTGAGGAATGTCGGCGCCACCTTCCAACGCTGCATGTAGAAGTGCCTCCTGCTACAACTCGGCAGGAATGCCCATGTCTACGTGGACGACATTGTGATGAAGACGGAGAAGCGCGACACCCTTTTGGAGGATCTCAAGGAGACCTTCGCCAACCTGCACCGTTTCCAAATCAAGCTCAACCCGGAGAAGTGTGTTTTTGGAGTGCCAGCCAGTCAGCTCCTTGTCTTCCTTGTTTCTAAGTGCGGGATAGAGTGCAACCCCATGAAGATCAAGGCCATTGAGCGGATGAAGAAACCGACCAAGCTGCGGGACGTTCAGAAGTTCACCGGGTGCCTGGCATCTGGACAAGAATGCCCTCCCTTCGTACCAACTGATGAAGAAGACCAAGTGCTTCGAGTGGACTGACCAGGCGGACGAGGCGTTCCTCCAGCTCAAGCGGATGTTGTCCACGCCGCCTGTTCTGGCCGCTCTGACTGCCAAAGAACCAAACATTTCTTGAAAAAAAGTTGATTTTTTTTTAAAAAAATCGATTACATTTTAACACAAATAATTTATGAAATTCCAAAAACAATTTTAAAAAGTGTGACATGGTAACATTTTGCCCAATACACGTTTTACATTTTCTTAATGACAATAATTTTTTTTAAGTTATGTGAACATTTTTTACATCTTTTAAACATTTTTAAAAAATCAGGTTTCTAAACTTGTTCCCATATTTTAAAAAATGTGTTTCAAATAGTGTTCACTTTTAAAAATTGATTGTGTTTTCAGAAAAATTGTTTATTTTTTCAAAAAATTATTCAGAATTTTGAAAAAGTGTCCCCACATCTAAAAAAGTATATTTAAAATATTGATCTGGCCTGCATGTTTTTAAAGTTTGTTTGCCCTTCAAAAAATGATTCAAATCTCGGCACTGCTCTATGTGGTTTAATTGGTCGGGCCTCTCATCATAGAAGCAACGGCTAATGGTTTTAGTGGCTAGTGGGTGGAATTAAGTAGCGGTAGGCCACAAGTTCAAATCCTTGTATCTCTTTATTTTGTATTTTTAATTTGCATATTTTACGAAAAAGAAAAAAAATCGCCTCGCGTCTGTTCGCCCGGCCCAGT
The DNA here is from genome assembly GCF_018294505.1 of Triticum aestivum. Classification (NCBI taxonomy): domain Eukaryota; kingdom Viridiplantae; phylum Streptophyta; class Magnoliopsida; order Poales; family Poaceae; genus Triticum; species Triticum aestivum. Next base: position 166,074,916 of record NC_057802.1, read on the forward strand.
CGCGACTGCACCCTTCGGTATTTTTACTTTGCATTTTACAAAAAAAAATCCCTCAAGAAAATGAAAAGGAGAAAAAACTCGTTTCGTGTGTGTTGGGCCGGCCTAGTCAGGACCGCAGACAACAATCCTGGGATTCGACCTGGCACGTCGACAATCCCTGTTTGAAAATGCTCTCAAGGTTCAAAATAGACCGGATCGGAGAGTTCGTGTGCTAATTTTCGGATTACAAGTGCAGGGGTTCAATTTAGCTTTTGTCTACAATTTCAAGGTTTATTTTGGACTTTTTTCTAGCATAAATGCGTGTGCGTTGCAACTGGGATTTTTTTAATTAGTGAAAATTGTATATACAAACAACATTCGTCGAACCGGCAAAGACGCTTAGTTGTTGCTGAAGTTGATTCTCGTCCTCGGGTGATGCATTTGTCCCAGCAAGTTTTAGTCTGCTTAACTATAATATCTTCTATACACACAAAATGTATGCGGTGATTAGATTTCGGTTGAACTACATGTTGAATTAGAGATTGATTTGTGAAATAGAAGCTAAATGTAAAAATCTTAGTCACAAATGATATAGAAGATGCAATGACTCTACTTCAACAGATTACGAGATATTGGTTAATTTTCTAAACCTTCTGAGGAAGAGGGAATAAGATGCAAGTAAAGTAACACAACTTCTTGAGAAAATATCCAAAGAAATCAACTACTTACAATATCAGAAACTCGTGATGAGGGTCTCCGCAACACGCTAGATGAAAATACTTGCCTCACTATAATTGTACCCTTCAAATTCAACCATGTGGCCCACTATGTTTTCTCTTAAATTAGTTGCAACTATGAGATGCGTCATTTGATGGGACATAGAGTTTGTCAACCCCAACTCAAATGAGCTCGGGTGAACAGTAAAAATAAAAAAAATTCAAAATAATCTGAAATTTTTCTATGACAAAGATTGACAAATGTTTCGAGTGCTCGCAAAGATTCGTCATGGAATCACATTCCTAGAAGGCGTGGACAAAAAAACGATACTCCATAAACTCTAGTTTCGAAAGCATTTTGGAGCAAATTTTTTTGCCACGACTTCCACAAACCTGATTTCATGCTAAAATGTTGCAAGCTCTTAGAACATTTTTCAAAGTTTTCCATAAAAGAATCATATTTTTTGAACTTCTTTTCAATGTTTTTTGATTTACTGTTCATGTCGAGCTCATTTGAGCTCGGGTGTAGAAGAGGATTTTCACATTTGATGCTATTTCTAAGCAAATAAATTGCCTACGCATAATTGACGAGATATTGATGCTTGCGAGATACGACAGCAAGTTGCATGTGTTACTTTTATTTCCATGTAAGGATAGTTTCTTATAGGCCTTGTATAACAGAAGCTTGTGAAATACCACTATGTGTTGCATCTTTTACCATTTTTTTCATTAGGTTATGTAATGCAAAGTCCTAATCTATTCAACATCTTGCGAGTTACAAAGTTACCATCCTAAACTTTTTTTGAACCGAAACCGTAGAATAATCGTTCTACGAAAATTTCATTAAAAAATAATGTACAATATATACAGAGTCAACACAACTGAATGTTCAACCTACTCCTGTTTTGGTGAATCCTGAGGGTAACATAATGATTAATTCTAATTCTAATCAATCCAACTAGAAAACTGGTCTCTGTACTTATTCTTCACTCTGTGCATCAACAGAAGCAGGTCCGTCTTGAGGGAGATTTTCCAAGCTTGGACAGATGCCTCTTTTACCCTGAATATTTTCCCAATTCTTTGCATCCAGATATTCCAACAGCCCATGATCATGACCTCCATGGCAATGGGGGAAGGTAGTGGTTGAATAGCAAGCGAGGCCTCATCAAAAATTGAGATACCTCTGTTTCTAGGACCCAAGATGGAGTGCCAACAGTTTAGTGCAAAGTTACAATCCTAGAAAAGATGCTGAGATGTTTCGTCAGTGTTCATTGGACAGAGGGCACAATTATAGGATGGCAGGTAAAAAGTCCTTTGAAGCATATTCCTTGTATTGACTCTGTCATGCAGCAAGATCCAGGAAAGGATCTTGTATCTTAGCATAGCTGCATTCTTCCAGAGTTCTTTGAAATGGCTGCCGCAGGTTCACCTTTAGTCAGCTCCTTATACATTTTGATAGAAGAGTAGGTGTTGCCCCATGGATATATCCATCTTTCAACCTGATTGTTTATCTGAAGTGACTGAGTGATGCCTTGCAATTCTTGAAATTGTTGATGAGCTTGAGCTAAGACTGGAAGGATGAAGTTTTCTACCATGTCTGGTGCTTCCAAAAAGTGTTTAATGGTCAAATTATCCTTAGTGGAGAAAGACAAAAGTTCTGGAACTTTATCTCTTATACTTCCATGCCCCCAATTGTCTTGACAGAAATCAATAGTGTTACTTGTTCCAAGTTGTCCTTTGGCTACAAGTTTGAATTCAGAGAGCAATCTAAAAATATTTTTCCACCAGAAGGAGCCAACAGGTCTATCAGTAATCACACCCTCAGGATAGTAGGATTCCCAAATAAGTTTTACCCATGGGAGATTCTCATTGTACAGGAACTTATGCAGATGTTTCATGAGAGGACATGTGTTGTGTATTTCAATGTTGAGAACTCCCAGTCCTCCTTATTCTTTGGGTAAGCAGACCTTATCCCAGGATATGAGTGATGTACCTCTGTCTTCCATACCATACTTCCTCTAGAAGCAATGTTTCAAGGCCTTGTTAATTTGCTCAATGATTCCCTTTGGCAATTCAAGTGTGCTCTTAAAGAAAATTGGCGAACTTGCAAAAACAGACTTGATCAAAGTAAGCTTGTCTCCATATCATAAAAAAGTTGAGCATCCAGTCAATCTCTTGTCAATCCTCTTTATAACAGGGAAAAAATTCGTCCAACTTAGGCTTGGAAAGTGACAGTGGTAGACCAAGACAGCTGCAAGGGAAGCTTCCAATAATACATTCTAGTCTTGCAGCCGAAGCTTGCATGATTTCATTTCCTGTGTTGATGGGCACCATGGTAGATTTTTCAAAGTTCACTCTCAGGCCAGTGTATACTATGAAATGAGAATGAGATTCTTGATTTGCTCCACTTGTGTTTCACATGCTGGCATTATCAGCACATTGTTATCAACATACTGAATGACTAGGAAGTCAGGGCAAGGATGAGCTTCTAGTGGTCTTCTGATTAGGTTATTATGCATAGCCTCATTCATGATAGACTGTAGTAGGTCAGCAGCTAGCACAAAAATCAAAGGAGAGAGAGGGTCCCCCTGCCTTACTCCCCTCTTGCAAAGGAACCGTTTCCCAGGTACATCATTAAGCAGGACAACAGAATAACCAGAGGAGAAAATCATGTCCATCCACATGAGCCACTTGGTGACAAAGCCTCTTGCAATGAGAATATTCTTCATAGATTGATGTTCAATAAGATCAAAAGCTTTTTCAAAGTCCAATTTTAAGACAATGATCTCCTTGCCAGAAGTTTTACACTGATGAATGAATTCATAAGCCCAAGCCAGGCAGTCCTGAATAGATCTTGCTTTTAAGAAACCATACTGATTGGTGTGAACTAGCTTCAGAATGACAATTTGTAGTCTATTTGCCAATAGCTTTGTTATGATCTTGATTGAGCAATTAAGCAATGAGATAGGTCTGTAATCATTGGGTGAAGATGGGGCATCTTTCTTGGGGATGAGTGTTATGAATGAAGAGTTGATGCTCTACAAGCTAATTCTGCCATGGTAGAAATCATCAATCAAGGTATAGAAATCAGGTGCTAAAATATCCCAGCAGTGTTTTATAAAATTGGTATTGAAACCATCCGGCCCTGGTGCCTTCTCATTGGGCAGATTTTTACCACTGTATCAATTTCTTCTCTGGAAAAGGGTATTTCAAGCAAAGAGAGGCCCACATCTCTGTAAAGTAGGCTATCCAAACTGAGAGGATTAAATGTTGCCAATGAAGTATTTAACCTTTTCTTGAAAGCTTTGAGGAGGATATTTGCCTTGGCATTGTGTTCTCTGAATGTGTTGCCCATATCATCTTGTAGACTTGCAATGTGGTTAACCCTATACTTAATGGTAGCTTTGGCCTGAAAGAACTTGGAATTAACTTCTCCAAATTTAACCCATCTAATTGTAGCTCTTTGTTGCCAATAGATCTTTTGCAATTCCAGTAGTTGAAGGAGGTGTTGTTTGAGGAAGTCCCTGCCATTCCATTCTGCCAGAGTGAGGGATCTAAATTCCTCCAAAGAATCAAGGAAAAAAAACTTCATTGGTGGCTTTGATGGATATGCTGAGCTGAGAGATTGTTTTTGACCAAATTTTCAAAAATTTCCTGAGCATTTTGAATTTTGCAGTAATTCTTTTTGCACTATCTTGAATGTGGATGTCTTGCTCCCAATTTTGTTTAACAATATATTTAAAACCCTGAATCTGCAGCCATTTTCAAACCTGAATATTTTAGCCTTTGGGATGTGAGTTCCCATCTGCACCTTGCAAGGTATGTGATCTGAGACAGGTTTGGCCAAAGGCAGAACTAAAGTGTTAGGATATTGAGAAGTCCAAGCTTCAGAAGTGAACACCCAATCCAATTTCTCTAGCAAGGGAGCTTCCTGCATATTGCTCCAAGTGAAGCTCCTCCCCTTGAGCGGGATATTCACCAGTGCCAGACTACTGATGGCATCATTAAATTTCATCATGTTAGAGAAGTTGCCTCTAGATCTGCTCCTGTTATTTGGGTACTTGATGTAATTGAAATCTCCCATGATCATCCACTTGGTATTATCAGGCATATGAATATTTCTAAATCAGTCCAAGAAATCATCCCTAGCCTCCCCTTGACATGGACCATAAATGTTGGTTAGGATCCAAGAATCTCCAGTTAATTTAGAAATGAATCTGATGCAGAGAGAACATTCATTATGAAAGCGAGATTCTCCTTCAAATAGATTGCCATTCCATGCAATAAGGAGACCACCGGATGCTCCAACCGAGGGAAGAAAATCAAAGCAATTGATCCTCTTTGGGCAGAAATTCTTGAGGTATCTATAATCAAAATGCTCTTTCTTTGTTTCTTGCAGGAAGATGATGTTTGCATTTGCCTCATCTATCTTATTTCTTAGTGCTAGCCATATATTACTGTCATTGATGCCTCTAACATTCCAGTTCAGAATATTCCACTTTCTATTCATATCAAGGTAGGAGATTATCTATGACTGCAACTGCTCTGCTGAAAAGCCAGCCAGACAATACCATGCTGAATGAAGGGAAACATACAATAATCCATAGCCACAAGCAATCACACAATAGCTTTCTCCCAGGTTAGATCAAATATATTTCACATAGATAGATCATAAAGCAGTCCCCATAGATCAATACTTCAGTCTTAGAGCTCAGTATAAAAGGATTGTTTCTTACAAGTTCAACTGATAGCATATCACAAAAGTATATCATGGACCAAGAATTAAGACTGTTCATTGCAGACATTGCTAGTAGCTGGGAAAATAACTAGGGCTTGAAGACAGCCTTCTTTTGTGGTCCCTTGGCAGCAGCCTTGGTCTCCTTCTTCTTCTTCTTCTTCTTCTTCTTCTTCTTCTTCTTCTTGGGTTGGTGCAGCATCTCATCAGTGCAGTCCTTGGCAACAGCCTTACAAAAGGGGACAGTGAGATTTTTAACAATCTTAGTAGCAATAGCAGGAGGGTCAGATGGACAAGGGAAACAATTCTTGTCTGAACATGATTTCCTTCTGAAACCTTTATTCATCTATTGCAATCTACAACTCCTTCTTACCTCAGTTTCAACCATAGGTGCTTTATCTTTTCTCTTCCTTTGAGCATGAGCTACTGAGGTGCTAGTAGCCAGCAGAGGGGGAGTGGTGTCTTTGTTCAGTGCCTGAGGTGTCAAACTAGTATTAGAAGAAGCTTCCTGCTCCATAACAGAATGTTTACAGTAAAGAATCTGTTCATTTTGGCACTTTTCGGGTATGAAAAATTGTAAAGCTTTATTGCTCTCAGATCCCTCAATGATGTATGTCCATAATTGTGAAGCAAGCAGAGATTTTGCCCAACCAAAATTATCAGCAGTCAACAGAGCAAATGTAAATTTGCACCATTCAATAGGTACCTGAACAACTTGGTCTGTTGGAGCAGTAGGTGCAAAGTGAGAGCTCCAAAGCTCCAGTCCTTCCTTGGATAGAAATTCCTCCTCTTTTCCTGAAGATTAAGTTGTTGGCAACTGGATATCTTTTGCAAAAAAACTTGCATTGAAAATAGGAAGAGGGAGCCTGGAGGGGCTTCCATACTGTTACCTTCAGACAAGCTATTCTCTTCTACCACTGGGTTGACTGATGAAGCTGAAGCTCTCTGTGCAGCAGTAAATGTCCCCACTACAGTGGCCAGAGGTTCTGGTAAGGCTGAACTTAAATCCTTGTCTGCTGGTAGAGTAGGAGTAGCCTCTTCTACAACAATCATTGGTACATAGCAACAACATTTTCCTTTGAAGCAGCAACCGCCTCTTCTGCAGTAATAGTTGGGACAACAACAACATATGTTTCTGCTTGTGTGCTTTCAATGTTTTTAGGACCAGGAGCTGGAACAATAGATTTGTTTTGATGCAATAAAGTCTCTTGCACTGGCATCTCAATTTCAGGATGGGGAGGATTGATAGCAACCAGATTAATATCCGCAGCAGCAGGTAGCAAGGGTGCCTGTAGAATGTTCAGATCTCCAAATTGATGTGGAGCAAGCTGCTCAATAGGCTGGCTGAGATCAAAATCAGCAATGAAATTAGGCTGAACATCAAGTAGGACTAAGGGAGCCAGAAGTTCATCCAAGTTCTGAAAATTTGGTCCTCCATTAGCAGATTCAGCAAAACTGCATTAGGTAGACCCAAAGAGTGACTGAGACCACTGCCATCTTCCACTGGGTGCTCTTGTTCCACCTCTAGAGGGCCCATTAAATCATTCAACTCTAAGAATTCCCTAGATTGGATTTCCACATCTGCCATTGGCTGGTGCTGGGGCATAGCCCAATGACCCCAGCCCTCATCTTCCTCTGCTTGTGCTAGAGCATCTTCGCCTACTGCATTATCTAATAAGTCCTGGTTTCCATGCTGAATCAGATGAAATGCAACATGCCCAACCATTAGATTATTTTGGTTGGGGTGATGGAATTGTTCATCTGGCCTTGGGTGGGGATCTCCATCATCAGGAACAGGATCCTATTCAGCAGGTGGCCCACCAATAAGAATGTCCTGGGAAATCACTGTTTGGCATGTCCAGGATTGACCACTAAAATCCTTTGCACCAGAAACCACCAGGCTTGCTGGCACATCCTTCAGAGCATCCATTTTAACTTTCAAAGCCACTGCAGCATCACTGGATTTGACTCTGTCCCAAACCAAAAGCTGCCCAAAACCCGTAGTAGCATTGGATAACTCATGAAAGGTTCTCAGATCAGCAGGGAAGCCAAAAACCATAATCCAAACATCTCTATTCAGATTAAAATTCTTCCAGTTAAGACCCACATTGTGCCTTTGAAAGACTATGTGAATGTCATCATAAGCATGCGGACCTCTGTTAACTAGGAAATCTCTGTCTGCCGCACTATTTACCCTCACAAAAGCTTGCCCAAACGGACACTCCTTCACAACAGTAACTTCAATGCGCTTCAACTAAAGAAACTCAAGAAGAATCTTACGAACGTTGACAAAAATCACTTCACCTTGTGGCATGCGGATGATTGTTGCAATGGCGAGATCTTCATTGGCAGGGGCTAGGTTTCCATGAAGCACGCGGTGGCGCGCGGGTCGGCCTTCAACTTCAATCGCGTGGAAGCCTTCAGGGAGGAATGGAGCAGGATCAAAGGGGAACGTTGCCATCTCCGGCAGCCGGACGGGAGCAGCGGCGACACAGACCCTAGTCAAAGGAGCTGTTTGTTGCAGAGAGGGAGGAGTTTGGTGGGAATGCGAGGCGGCGGCGGTAATGACTTGATTTGACTGAACAGGGGTGGTGGTGGTCTCTTTGGCGGGTGGGTCCAGCTGTCCCGATTGACGGTTGTCATGGCCACTAGCCAAAGGTGGCTGCTGCTGCATGAGGGAAGGTTGAATGCGAGGAGTTTGCTCGGAAACCACGCCACCAAATCTGCAATTATCCTTGATGTGGCCCAGTCGACGGCATCCTCTGCATCTAATCTTGCTTGTGCAACTAGGCCTAAGATGGCCCACACCGAGGCAACGGACGCAGAAAAGGTTACGAAGCTCCTGACTGGGCTAACCAGGCCCAAGGTTTTGAAAACCCGAAGATCTCGCCCTCCCTAGAGCAACATTGTTGGGAGCAGTTAAGACGGGGTTTATAGCAGACATTGATTGAGCAAGGCGCTCCGAAACTGACAAGGGACGCGGATTACTGGATCCGGTAGGGGAAGTATGATCTTGAAAGATTATAGGAGTTTGAACAGCCTCGGCATAGGATCTACGATCACTACATCGACCAACTACAGTCCATTCCTTATCAAGTTCTTGCTGGTAAAGCCGGAATTCTTTTTGAAAGTCTGGGCCACCATTACCCCAGAGAAAGAAACCAAGATTGAACAGATCATTGACACAATTCCCCCCTTTGATAATAGCAAAACCCACATCTTTGGAGGAAACACTGAATTCGAAAGACCAATTCTGAAGACAAGAAACTTTAAAATGTGATGCATGCCCCCCAAAGCAAGATTGAAGCATGAGACTAATCGAATCCACATTGATACAGAGTTTAGAGCGAGTCACCTCAGCCACTAGGATGAATTCTTTGAGTTTACCTCCCTCAAAATGATTGATTGGTACACCAAATTGCTTCCAGATGTAAGCTTCAAAGGCCAAACCTTCCTCGAACTTGAGATCGGAGAGGGCCATCGGGGCGAGGGATGATGGAGATGGCGTTCTGAATAGCGGGAGTGTGGTTACCGGCGCCGGAGTGGCAGCCGGCGAGGGATGTGGCCGCCGCGGCCGGAGCGGCCAGTGGCGCGAGGATAGGGCTAGGGGAGGGTTACGCTAGGGGAGGGATATCAGTTTTGGCTTCTTGAAAAAGACCATTCTGCTGCAAAAACTATGGAGACGGCCAAACGCCAAAACCTTCTGTTGCGACCGGATTGTCCACCATCCTAAAACTATCAGCAAGCTCTGGGTGTGAATCACTTGAAGTTAAGTATTATGATCTTCCAGGAGAAAATATGCATAAATAATTTGCACAAAGCAAAAAAGATAGCTCCATCGTATAATTACTACATACGCACTTGGTGTTCAGAGCTATTCTAATTATAGTGGCTACCTAATGAACTGCTACTATGTATATTTCATTAACTATAGGTTGCCAGAAAACAAAAAGGCACGATTTGAAGCCTCCTCTATGTCTGAAACCCTCCAAGTAAAGTTGTTCTAGCCTTATATAGAAATAAAAAATTAATCAACTAATGGACCTCGACAGTCATGTGTTGTGTGAAACTAGATACATTCCATATGGGTTTAGGATCAGGGCTGGAGTAGTTCTTCCAAGGAAGGAATTGGTCAAACTATAATTATGGAAGCTCGACAACCTTCAGTGCGATAATGGATTTGAGATCTTTTGAATAACTAAACTTTGAAGCTATAAGAACAAGAAAATCACTTGGGGCGTTGAGGTTCAGTCTCAATACAACCTGCATCACACATCTAACCCCCAAATTCAGGAGCACTATTCCTCCAAAGTTTACTTTTATTTTGGCTTTCTATGTCATGAAATTATAGTACACGGATGAATTTGCATAACAATGAGAATAATCAGCATGAATTTCACATCTCTAACTAATCTATAAAACAACTGAGTACAAAATATACAACAGAAAGAGATGAAAGGAACGCCGGATCACCAGTTTTCTCTCCACTGCAATGAAAAGACAACACAAAAGTACTAAAAAAAGCATAACAGAAACGCTGCAATGCAAACGGAAGTGAGGTGCTGATGTGCTGATGAGAACTACCAGGAATCAAGAACAGAGGGTTCTCCTATTACCCCGACCATGGTGTGCGTTAGTAGGTTTACCTCTAAGAATGCATGCATCCATTGGGTTGTTGACAGCTCAAGCATCACATGCCAGAGTTGAACCGAGATTGAGAAACAATAGGAGGATGTCGGATCACGGGTTTCGGCAAAACCATTGAGGTTCGAACTCTGGGGTGCGCTCGAATTTCTTTCCCTATTGATTCACGCCCTAGCTTGCTAAGATCTCGCGGACGAACTCAACGAACTCACAACACAAGAGACACAAGATTTATACTGGTTCGGGCCACCGTTGTGGTGTAATACCCTACTCCAGTGTGGTGGTGGTGGATTGCCTCTTGGGCTGATGATGAACAATACAAGGGGAAGAACAACCTCCCGAGGTTGAGGTGTTCTTGTGCTTGGCGAACTTGTGTGTGTGTGTGTGTATTCGATCAGCTCAGGCTCAGTTGCCCTCTACTGCGGTGGCTAGTCCTATTTATATAGGCCCTGGTCCTCTCCCCAAATATTGAGCGGGAAGGGAGCCAACAACGGCCAATTTGAAAGGGGACAGCTAGTACAGCTTATCCTGACAAAAGCGATCTTCGCCTGCCAAAGGCTCTGGTGGTGACGCCGCTTCGGGCTCCATGGTGACCTCCGTCTTGCCGTCCGGCTGGTCTTGGTCACGTTGCACCGATATGGAAACCTTTACTTGACGCCTCGGTACTCCGCGCCTGCGCTTGCTTCCTTAGCACCAAAGGGGAAACAAGGACACTGCGCGCTGGCGCCCGCCTGGTCTTGATCGTCATGGCTCACGTCACGAGAACCTCGCGAGGTTTTCCCTGCCTTGATCTCTCCGCTCCTCGCGAGCCAACCTGGTGAGGCCGCTGCTGAGGAGGTCTGGTGTCGTCCGCCTCGCGAGGCTTGGCCCCTCGCGAGGGTCTTGAATGCCTTGTTGATGAAGATGGGCCGTACGGGTCCACGCGCAGAGCCACGCCGTGGGCCGCAGGCAGGCAAGTCTGGGGACCCCCGTTCCCAGAACGCCGACAGTAGCCCCCGGGCCCAAGGCGCGCTCGGGCTTGGCTTCGAGGCGAAGCCAAAGGTCAAGTGTGGAGCGCCGCAGGCCCCAAAAGCCTGCGGCCTTGGTCGACGCGTGGCGGTTGATGGGACGTGGGCGTCTCCGCTTCCCCACGCTGCCTCGGCAACTGCCCAACTTGACAAGTCCCTGCGACATGCAAGGGAAAACCATCATTACCTGTGATCGTGGGAGGCGCCGGTTGGCCTTCTCCCGCTATAAATGGGGGGCAGAGCCCCCGTTGCCCATCTCTTCCCAGTTCGCTTGCTTCCTCCTCCTTGCTCCACCGCTAGTAGCAATTCCCATGGAGCCGATCCGAAGGTTCTCCGCCGAGGAGAAAGGAAAGGCTCCCCGCGATGAGCCAGGGCCGCTTCCGCCGAAGAAGAGGCCAGTCCACCGACGCGACATTGTCGTGAGAGCGGAAATGACGAGGCCCTGGTGCAAACGGCCACCTCCAGGGTATCCGCTGCCCTTGTACGCCCAAGCCGAGGGCTCGGGCGGAAGGAGCGACGAGCGGTGCCGCCCGCGCCGCGACCGCGGCTGCCGCGTGATGGCGACACGCGCCGTCGCCCCTGGAATCCATGATGTGGACTCCTCTCGTGAGCTCGTGCTGTGGGCGGCCAAGCCCCCAAGCACCTGGATCCGCTTCGCGCGGTTCTTCTCCGATGCGATGCCGCTGTGGGGACCCCTCGAGCTCTGGTTGCAGCATGCTGACTGCGACGCCCCAGCGACCAGAGCAGAGGTTGAAGTGGTCTCCTCCGGCAAAATCTTCATGACCCGCGGCTGGGGTGAGGTTGCGCGGGTTTGCCGTGCTGAGGGCTCCCTCGCGATCCACTTCGATTATGACGGCGCCTCCACGCTGTTCTTCAAGGTCTTCGACGCGGAGGGCCGCCGCCTGGAGTGCTGCCCTGAAGGGGAGCGCCAGGACGATGCGCGCCCGGCTTGCGGCTCCTCCAGCAGCAGGGACTCTTGGGCGTCCAGCGGTTCTCCTGTGCTCTACGAGACTCCGGAGACGAGCGACGACAGCTACGTGCCCCCGAGCTCTCACCATTCCCGGAGCAGGGCTGCGGCGTCCAGTCGCCGCCGTCGCTGATCTGGATGGGGTTGGCGCCGGCCTCCCGTGGCCCACTGTTGATGACGGCGTCGGCCACAGGAGGGAGTAGATAGGATTCCTCTAAGTTCTTGTTTTTTGTTCCCTGCGAGGAATCAAGAAGTACCCCGTGGGGGTGTGTAAAGGGTCTGTAATGTCTTTTGTTGATACTATCCTTGTTATGAAAATTTGCGAATGCATTCTCTGTCTAGGCTTGCTCTCCCCTTTCCAACCTTGCGACGACTCGTTGCTCTACGCTGACAGGTCTCGGTCCCCAGGCAAGCTGCAGCCGTCGCTGGTATGCCAGGTCGCGTGCCATGGTCAAGGCCAGGAGGTGAGCGGCCCGAGGTCCAGTAAGAGCCCCTGAGGCATGATGCTCAGGGGCTCCCCTTTAGCGTCAAGCAGCCGTGGTAAGGTAAGAAAGGGAGGCGACATTGCCGCAACAGGGCTGCGGCGAGCGTGACCCTTAGGCTCCAACGATTAGCCAATCTGAGCGTGAGACTTATCTTGGCGGTTTGGGGTTGATTCCTTGCGATGCGCCGTGTTAATGCGTAGCTAGGCCAGGTCCATGCGAGCCTCCCCCTCTTCTCCACGCTCTCCTTCATGCTCTGCGTCCGCAGGTCCCGACCCTCGAGCGAGCTCAGCCGCCGCTGGTATGCCAGGTCGCGTGCCGTGGTCAAGGCCAGGGGGTGAGGGCTGGAGAGCCAGTAGGAGCTCCTGAGTCGCGATGCTCAGGAGCCCCCCCTTTTAACGCGCAAGCGGATTACATGGGAGAAGAGGGAGCTCGCGGTGCCGCCTGCTGTCACTCTCTTGAGATTCCTGTGAGCCAGCACAAGGAGAAACATAGTTTGCCATTATGGTTGCCAGTCCGTCGCCGATTCCTTCGCGAGGAGACGAAAGCACTGAGGGCCTGGTGAGGTGACGTGTGCGGGGCGTGCCGCGAGCCAGAGCTCGACCACCCAGATTTGTCGATGTTGCAGGGACGGACCCGTGCGCAAGCTCCGTGCCAGCGTGGGCAGCCCCCATGGGAGGTGAGAGTCAAACAAGTGATAATCATAGATAGATTAGGCATGGAAAGCAAACTGACTCAAGTAAATGCGGGGAGATACATGCCACTGGGTCCGGCCCATGCGGCTTGGGGATGATGCAGCCCGAGGAGCGCCCCCAGTAAGGTAAGCTAAAGACATAAAAGGGATACATGCCACAGGGACGGACCCACGCGGCCTGGGAATGATGCAGCCCTGGGGGCGCTCCCAGCTAAATAAACTTGGAAAATGTCACCTGGTTCTGTTGATGAAGGAGAGTTGGGGCAGCTGAAGGTACGCGGCGAAGGGGTTGCTCCTCATGAGCCACCGGGGCCCTGAGCCTCGGGAGGCTCTGGGGTTCCAGGTGGTTCCTTGAGGACCGTTTCCATCTCCGTCAGGACGGCGTGTTGCCTGGCCTCCTGAGTCGCCAGGACGTGCCACAAGTTGCGCTGATAGGCGGACGACACGCTCGACAGGCCAAAAGGCATGCGAACGTAGTTGTGCGGTGGACCCTCGCAGTGGCCCACGGGCGAAGGCCAGAAGGGATCCTGAGATGCGGCCCTGTTGAGCCCTGGGACGTCGATGCAGACGCGCAACCCAGCATCCTCGCTTGGATGGGGAGCTGCGCTTCGTGAGCGGCGGTCGCCGCGCATGGCCCTTGCGTCTTGCAGTTCCTGAGTGGTCCTGGTGATGAACACCTGAGCGGTGGGCGCTCCTCGCCCTGTGTTCTCCTGAGGGAAACGTAAAGGAAATATGCCCTAGAGGCAATAATAAAGTTATTATTTATTTCCTTATATCATGATAAATGTTTATTATTCATGCTAGAATTGTATTAACCGGAAACATAATACATGTGTGAATACATAGACAAACAGAGTGTCACTAGTATGCCTCTACTTGACTAGCTCGTTAATCAAAGATGGTTAAGTTTCCTAGCCATTGACATGGGTTGTCATTTGATTAACGGGATCACATCATTAGGAGAATGATGTGATTGACTTGACCCATTCCGTTAGCTTAGCACTCGATCGTTTAGTATGTTGCTATTGCTTTCTTCATGACTTATACATGTTCCTATGACTATGAGCAACTCCCGTTTACCGGAGGAACACTTTGTGTGCTACAAAACGTCACAACGTAACTGGGTGATTATAAAGGTGCTCTACAGGTGTCTCCGAAGGTACTTGTTGGGTTGGCGTATTTCGAGATTAGGATTTGTCACTCCGATTGTCGAAGAGGTATCTCTGGGCCCACTCGGTAATGCACATCACTTAAGCCTTGCAAACATTGCAACTAATGAGTTAGTTGCGGGATGATGTATTACGAAACAAGTAAAGAGACTTGCCGGTAACAAGATTGAACTAGGTATTGAGATACCGACGATCGAATCTCGGGCAAGTAACATACTGATGACAAAGGGAACAACGTATGTTGTTATGCGGTCTAACCGATAAAGATCTTCGTAGAATATGTGGGAGCCAATATGAGCATCCAGGTTCCGCTATTGGTTATTGACCGGAGACGTGTCTCGGTCATGTCTACATGTCTCGGTCATGTCTACATAGTTATCGAACCCGTAGGGTCCGCACACATAAAGTTTCGATGACCGTTATATTATGAGTTTATATGTTTTGATGTACCGAAGGTTGTTCGGAGTCCTGGATGTGATCACGGACATGACGAGGAGTCTCGAAATGGTCGAGACATGAAGATTGATATATTGGAAGCCTATGTTTGGATATCGGAAGTGTTCCGGGTGAAATCGGGATTTTACCGGAGTACCGAGGGGTTACCGGAACCCCCGGGGGTTAATGGGCCATAGTGGGTCTTAGTGGAGAAGAGGAGAGGCGGCCAGGGCAAGGGCCACGCGCCCCTCCCCCCTAGTCCAAATAGGACAAGGAGAGGGGGGCGGCGCCCCCCTTTCCTTCTTCTCCTCCACCTCTTTCCCCCTCTTCTCCTAATCCAACAAGGAAAAGGGAGGGAGTCCTACTCCCGATGGGAGTAGGACTCCTCCTGGCACGCCCCCTCTTGGCCGGCCGCACCTCCCCCCTTGCTCCTTTATATACGGAGGCAGGGGGCACCCTAGACACAACAATTGATCATTTAATCTTTTAGCCGTGTGCGGTGCCCCCCTCCACCATAGTGCACCTCGTTAATACTGTAGCGGTGCTTAGGCGAAGCCCTGCGTTGGTAGAAAATCATCATCGTCACCACATCGTCGTGCTGACGAAACTCTCCCTCAACACTTGGCTGGATCGGAGTTCGAGGGACGTCATCAGGCTGAACATGTGCTGAACTCGGAGGTGTCGTGCGTTCGGTACTTGATCGGTCGGATCGTGAAGACATACGACTACATCAACCGCTTTGTGCTAACGCTTCCGCTTTCGGTCTACGAGGGTACGTGGACAACACTCTCCCCTCTCGTTGCTATGAATCACCAAGATCTTGCGTGTGCGTAGGATTTTTTTTGAAATTACTACGTTCCCCAATAAAACGTGCCGTGAAGCACGCCTCCAAGTGGTGCCCGATCGCCTCCCTCGTGATGTTGGCAAGGTCTGAGGCCCTCCAGAAGAGAGCCCCCGAGCCTTGCCCGAGAAGGGCGCTGGGCGCGCCTTCCTATGCAATGGTGGGCCGCGCCCCTAGCGCGGGCACTGATCCTGACGAGGTTCCAGTTGCGACGCCACCCTCCAGAGATCCTGCACGGCGCCGCTGCTTCTTCTTCTGGGGGGTGGCCTCAGGAGGGCACTCGCCCTTGCTGTCGGGGTCATCGATTGTGGCAGCTTGGAAGGCACGCTCAAGGGAGCACACCGCATCTCTTTCTTCGCATGGGACCGTGATGATTCCGCCGCTTCCCAGCATCTTGAGGACATTGTAGCCGTGATGGGTCACCGCCATGAACTTGGCCAGGGCTGGATACCCGAGGATGGCATTGTACGGCAGACGGATGTGCGCGACGTCAAAGTCGATGAGTTTGGTGTGGTAGTTTGTGCGTTCTCCGAAGGTGACGGGAAGGCGGACCTGCCCGATCGGGGTGGTGGAGCCGTCGGTCATTCCTGAGAAAGGCTTGGTGGGCTGAAGCTGATCATACGACACTTGGAGGTTGTCGAACGTGTCGACGGACAGGACGTTGAGCCCTGCGCCGCCATCGATGAGCGTCTTGGTAACTTGCACGTTGCTGATGACTGGGGAGCAAAGCATCAGGAGGGCGCCTGCGGTGGCCACACACTTGAGCTGATCCGCCGAACTGAAGGTGATGGAGCACTTGGACCACCTGAGCGGGAGTGTGGCCTCAAGCTTGGGGAGGACTGCATTCACTTCACGAGCAAACTGTTTGAAGATACGCTGCGAGGCTGGGGCCTGAGCTCCGCCCAAGATGCAGGCGATAGCACGTGGCTCCTGGAAGCCCCCATCTCCCTCGTCTTGATGGCGGTCGTCATTCCTTCTTGGAGGCGGCGGTAGTGGAGGAAGACCGGCGTTGCCCTGAGGACGATCCTCACGAGGCTGGTCCCTCCAGGCACCCTCGCGCAGCTGATCCTGCCAGCGGTCCTCACGAGGCCAGTCGCGCCACTCCTGGGGCGGGCCACGGTCATCCCAGCGTCCGCCACCACGTCCTCCTCCTCGGCCGTAGCCCCGGTCGTTGCGCTCGGGGCGTCGACCGAAGTGTCCTTCTCGAATGGCTTTGAGCTCTTGACAGTCGCTGGTGTTGTGGGTATGCAGGTTATGAAAGGCACAGAACGGTCGGCTGCTCTTGGATGACTCGGGCTGATCTCTGCCGCGCTTGGTGTCCGGCTCCGCCGCGAGCACGGCTGCTCCCTTGCGCTTCACGTCCTTGGCCTTGGCTTTCTTCTCCTCCGGGTTCGCAGCTGGGAGCTCAAGGAGGGAGAGGCGCCCTTCCTCAGCTCTTGCGCACTGGGTCGCCAGGTTGAACAGCTCCAGGGATGTGCACAGCTCCTCGTGGATAGCGAGCTCCTCCTTCATCTTGACGTCACGGACGCCATCAGAAAACGCGGAGATGATGGCCTCGTCCGTCACCTTGGGGATCTTGAGACGAACGTTGTTGAAGCGCTGGATGTACTTTTGGAGGGTCTCTCCTGGTTGTTGCTTGACGCGGCGCAGGTCACCCGCGGCCGGTGGGCGGTCGCGAGTACCCTGGAAGTTGGCGACGAAGCGGTCGCGCATCTCGTCCCAGGAGGAGATTGAGCCTGGAGGCAGGTTCAGGAGCCACGAACGGGCGCCGTCCTTGAGCGCCATAGGGAACGAGTTCGCCATGACTTTCTCGTCGCTGTTGTCCGCCTCGATGCTCAGCTCATAGAGCTGCAAGAACTCTGCGGGGTCGGGGGTGCCGTCGTAGCGACGAGGCAGATCTGGCTTGAACTTGCCCGGCCAGGCGACACTACGCAGCTTGGGGGTGCAGGCGGGGCAGCAGGCCGTGGTCACCGGGCCCGTCTTGGAGGTGGAGCTTGGTCTTGGCGCCCGCGCGCCGCTACGGCAAGCGACGCGGGGCCTTGCCACAACAAGCGATCCTGGCGCGGCGGTGCGAGGAGTGGCAGAGCGTTCTCTTGCGGTCGAGGGACTTCTTGACAGCTTCTTTCTTCACGCGTGGGCGCCGCACGCGGTGGGTCGCGCCGTGCAGCCGCACGCCTTGGCGCCAGGGCGCCGTCTTGGTGCAGAGGTGGTGGAGGCGCTCCGTGAGCTACGTCGCCCATAGCTGGCGGAGGGCGAGGCAGTGAGAGGGACGGCACGGCGGAGCCCCTGCGGCGCTGATGAGCTCGGCGATGCGGTCGAGCCAGTCCTCGTAGAGGTCGTCGACCGGACGGTAGCGCAAGAGCTCATGCGCCATGAGGAGCGCGGCCAGTGCATCCGTGGGAGCACGATGAGCGTGGGACGATGAACCAGCGGGAGTCAGCAATGGAGTGGCGGTGCGGCCGTCCTGTCGCACCGAGGGGTGCAACGAGGACGCTTGCTGCTCGTTCCCCACCGGGCCGGTGGTGGCAGGCAACGGAGAACGACGGGGTGGCCCGCCGACAGGGGCCGTCTGAGCAACGCGGGTGGCGAGGGCAGCCCGACGCTCGACGCGGGCGCGGCGTGCGTCCACCATGGAGACGATGAAGTGACGTGACGCGGAGCGTCGGAAGGGAAGCTTCGGCGCATCCCTACCTGGCGCGCCAAATGTCGGATCATGGGTTCTGGCAAAACCCTTGAGGTTCGAGCTCTGGGGTGCGCGCGAAGTTCTTTCCCTACCAATCCATGTCCTAGCTTGCTAAGATCTCGCAGACGAACTCAACGAACTCACAACACAAGAGACACAAGATTTATACTGGTTCGGGCCACCGTTGTGGTGTAATACCCTACTCCAGTGTGGTGGTGGTGGATTGCCTCTTGGGTTGATGATGAACAATACAAGGGGAAGAATAGCCTCCTGAGGTTGAGGTGTTCTTGTGCTTGGCGAACTTGTGTGTGTGTATTCGATCAGCTCAGGCTCAGCTGCCCTCTACTGCGGTGGCTAGTCCTATTTATATAGGCCCTGGTCCTCTCCCCAAATATTGAGCGGGAAGGGAGCCAACAATGGCCAATTTGAAAGGGGATAGCTAGTACAACTTATCCTGACAAACGCTTTCTTCGCCCGCCAAAGGCTTTGGTGGTGACACCGCTTCGGGCTCCATGGTGACCTCCGTCTTGCCGTCCGGCTGGTCTTGGTCTCATTGCACCGATATGGAAACCTTTACTTGACGCCTCGGTACTCCACGCCTGCGCTTGCTTCCTTAGCACCAAAGTGGAAACAAGGACACTGCGCTTGCTGGCGCCCGCCTGGCATCTGCCTGGTCTTGATCGTCATGCCTCATGTCACGAGAACCTCATGAGGTTTGCCCTGCCTTGATCTCTCCGCTCCTCGTGAGCCAACCTGGTGAGGCCGCTCCTGAGGAGGTCTTGTGTCGTCCGCCTCACGAGGCTTGGCCCCTCGCGAGGGTCTTGAATGCCTTGTTGATGAAGATGGGCCGTACGGGCCCACGCGCAGAGCCACACCGTGGGCCGCAGGCAGGCAAGTCTGGGGACCCCCGTTCCCAGAACGCCGACAGAGGAGGTCGCCGCATGACCTGAGAGTGCGTCCTCCTGCTTCACGCTAGCGAAGCCTCCATCGAGTCCACCTCCTCGCCCAGGAGATGAGGACGACCCCATGGTCATTGCCCCTCTCTCGCGGCTCTATTTCGCCCTCTGCCTCGCTCGATCTCGAGCTTCCCCGAGAGTACCAGTGCACGCCACACGCCGTTAGCGTAGCCACCGCCACCGTCTCGGTGCACCGACGTGTACACGAGCTCTGCGACGACTCGCCCACCCTCTCCGAGGAAGATCACGAGTCGGGCCGCCGCAAGACGACCGAATCAACCGCGTCTTCAACCTTGGACCCGTCGGCCTCCATGGTCGATGTCATCACCTTTCGAGCACCTCCGACCCCGCTGACCCGCTCTTCCGCATCCCGCGAGCTATTCTTCCTCTCCCCTAATCCCTATGGCTTGTGCCCGCCCTCTAGATAGCCTCCCTGCTTTAGCCGGAGCTCGCTCCCGCCAAGTTGCATAGCCGCCCTAGCCAGAGCACCTTGTCGACGCATTCAAGCACGTAGGTGTGCTCCTAGTATCCCCAGGAACCCAACGCGATAGCTAGCTCACTTTTCTCCGGACTGCTTCGTCGTGGCCATAGCAACCGAGCTCAGTCGCCGCTCGAGCTCGCCGCCATTGCCGCTGCAGGCCACCCTAGCACCTACGACCATCACTGTTCGATGCGCGCCTCGCTCCCATCAAGGCCCCTCCTGCTGCCATGCGCAACGAAGAGGAACGGAGAGTGGAGGCGCTGGTAGCAGCCGTGGAGGGCGCTGGGCGCCTATAGGACGACTCGTGGCCACTGTCACTGCATCGACCTTGCACAAGTGCGTCTCCACATAGGCATACACCCTCTGTGCTCCTTCGGAGCATGTAGACCTCCTCCAACTATCGGCGCGCGACACAGCTCCTCGCACGTGCACCAAGAGGCTGAAAAAGGCTAGTGGGAAGGGCTTCGGCAAGCCACAACGAGACGCAGAGGTCTTGAAGCGCCGGTCTCGCCATGCGGAGTAACTGTGCCAGCTGCTTCATTCAGTGATTCAGTAGCTGGGACGATGAAGACCCTGAGAATTGCCCTAGAAGGCCTTCTCCTCCTCATGACCCGCCAGCTAGTCAAAATGCGCAACGGCATCGCCACGCTCTATGGGAGATCCGCGAAGACTTCTACGAAATGCCACAACTGGGTGAGCTCGATGCACCCTTTGCTGCCAAACACACACTGTAATAAGTATAGCTTATGTGAGGTGATTTGCTCCAAATACTGGAGCACCTCGCGATGAGCCCGGGCCGTGGTCTTAAGGTCGGAATGGGCAAGCTAGAGCTTTTCAAGATCCTTCTTTATTTTCTTCCCCTCCACCTGAAGTTTGTCACGTGCCTCGAACACGCCAATTAGGGTCTCTTCAACCTCCTGGACCCGCGCCCGGTCCTTATCGACGGCCACCTTCTCAGCGGCTCGGGCCTTCTCCGCCTCCGCGGCCTCATGCTGCTTCACCTCTCGCCGAGGCTTTTTGAGCTCAGCCTTGAGGGTCTCAAGATCGGCTAGCACTACTATCATTAAAACAGTCCGGCCTTAGTTTTCCGCCTGGCACAGATCTATCATAACTCTTTCATGCAAAATATCATGCAAGTTCAACTTGCTTACCTTGAGACTGCTCGAACTTCTAGTTCACCAGGTTGAGGTCCTACTGGGACCTCTCGAGTTTCCGGTTCATCTCAGCAATCTCCTCGGAGATGGAGTCCGGAACCGAGGTCGAAACCTGCTAGCAATTATCCTTATTACAAAGCCCGCAATTAAACTGATTGAATTCCAGGACGACGGCCTCAGGCAGCGTCCTGGGGGCTACATGACAGGCTCCTACTAACTTATATGACCCCAATGCCGGTTTCCTGAAACCAACTTTTGGCTCAGGGGCTACTCACTCACTAGGCCGTTTAGAGGGCTGTGATAACATGTCTTCGGACAGGTGCATAAATCTTTAAAACCAACCAAATAAAAGGATGGAAGCATACCTCTGATAACCCACAAGTATACGGTATTAGTTGTAGCCTTTCTCGATAAAATAAGAGTGTCGAACCCAACAAGGAGCTAAAGGTAGGATTTGTATTCCCTTCAAGTTCTATCGACCACCAATACAACTCTACCCGCACTTAACGTTCGCTTTACCTAGAACAAGTATGAAACTAGAAGTAATTTGTATGTGTGATAGGATAGGTTTGCAAGATAATAAAGAACACGTAAATAAAAGATAGGGACTGTTTAGATAAAGAAACAACTAAGTTAGTTTTAGTGGAGAGCTTTTTTTCACAAGAAATTTATTTGTCCCTAGGCAATCGATAACTAGACCGGTAATCATTATTGCAATTTCATATGAGGGAGAGGCATAAGCTAACATACTTTCTCTTCTTGGATCATATGCACTTATGATTGGAACTCTAGCAAACATCTGTAACTACTAAAGATCATTAAGGTAAAACCCAACCATAGCATTAAAGTATCAAGTCCTCTTTTTTCCCATACGCCATAACCCACTTATCTGTGTTTGTGTTTCATCACTCATGCAACACTAACAATAAGCAAACCATGAACATATTGCAAACCCTATAGCGGGGATCCCTCACGCTTGTGCGACACAGAGGGCACCATAGGACAACACCAATAATAAAACATGCGACTCAAACCAATCACGATCATCAATCAACCCATAGGACAAAACATATCTACTCAAACATCATAGGATAGCCATACATCATTGGGAAATAATATATAGCGTTGAGCACCATGTTTAAGTAGAGATTACAACAGGGAGAAGGGGTGTTACACCGCTGCATAGAGGGGGAGAGAGTTGGTGATGACGGCGGTGAAGTTGTTGGTGTAGATTGTCGTCACGATGATGGCCCCGACGGCGTTCCGGCGCCACCGGGAGAGAGGGGGAGAGAGCCCCCTCCTTCTTCCTTGACCTTCCCCCTAGATGGGAGAAGGGTTTCACCTCTGGTCCATGGCCTCCATGGCGGCGGAGGGGTGGGAGCCCCTCCGAGATTGGATCTCTCTCTCTCTCTCTCTCTCTCTCTCTCTCTCTCTCTCTCTCTCTCTCTCTCTGTTTTCTTCTGTTTCTGCGCTCCCAGATTCTGGCCTTTCACCATTTCTTAAATTCTCAGAGATCCGTAACTCCGATTTGGCTGAAATTTTAACGATTTTTATCCGGATATTAGCTTTCTTGCGCCAGAAGAAGGGCACCAACCACCTTACGGAGTGGCCACAAGGGCCCAGGGCGCGCCCTACACCCTGCCTTCTGGACTCCTTGGGCATCGTCTCACATTGATTATTTTTCCCAAAAATCACATATATTCCAAAAAAAATCTCTGTAAGTTTTTATCGCGTTTGGATTTCGTTTGATATGGATTTTCTGCAAAACAAAAACATGCAACAAACAAGAACTGGCACTGGGCACTGGATCAATATCTTAGTCCCAAAAATAGTATAAAAAGTTGCCAAAAGTATATGAAAGTTATATAATATTGGCATGGAACAATAAAAATTATAGATACGGCGGAGACGTATCAGCATCCCCAAGCTTAATTCCTGCTCATCCTCGAGTAGGTAAATGATAAAAAAGATAATTTCTGATGTGGAATGCTACCTAGCATAATCTTGATCATGTAATCTAATCATGGCATGCATATTAAGACACGAGTGATTCAAAGCAATAGTCTATCATTTGACATTAAGACAATAATACTTCGAGCATACTAATAAAGCAATCATGTCTTCTCAAAATAACATGGCCAAAGAAAGTTATCCCTACAAATCATATAGTCTGGCTATGCTCCATCTTCATCACACAAAGTATTTCATCATGCACAACCCCGATGACAAGCCAAGCAATTGTTTCATACTTTTAATGTTCTCAAGCCTTTCAACTCTCACGCAATACATGAGCGTGAGCCATGGATATAGCACTATAGGTGGAATAGAATATGATGGTGGAGGTTCTGTGGAGAAGACAAAATGGAAGAAAGTCTCACATCGACGCGGCTAATCAATGGGCTATGGAGATGCCCATCAATTGATGTCAATGCGAGGAGTAGGGATTGCCATGCAACGAATGCACTAGAGTTACAAGTGTATGAAAGCTCAAACTGAAAAGTAAGTGGGTGTGCATCCAACTTGCTTGCTCATGAAGACCTCGGGCATTTCAGGAAGCCCATCATCGGAATATACAAGCCAAGTTCTATAATGAAAATTCCCACTAGTATATGAAAGTGATAACTCAAGAGACTCTCTATATGAAGAACATGGTGATACTCTGAAGCACAAGTGTGGTAAAAGGATAGTAGCATTGCCCCTTCTCTCTTTTTCTCTTTTTTTTTGTTTTTTGGGCCCTCTCTTTTTTTGGCCTCTTTTTTGTCTGGAGTATCATCCCGACTTGTGGGGGAATCATAGTCTCCATCATCCTTTCCTCACTGAGACAATGCTCTAATAATGATGATCAGCACACTTTTATTTACTTACAACTCAATATTACAACTCGATATCTAGAACAATATGACTCTATATGAATGCCTCTGGCAGTGTACCAGGATGTGCAATGATCTAGCATAGCAAAGATATCAAAAAATGGACAAGCCTTGAAAATATGATGCTAGCTATCTTACGATCATGCAAAGAAATATGACAATGAATGTTCAAGTCATGTATATGATGATGATGGAAGTTGCATGGCAATATATCTCGGAATGGCTATGGAAATGCCATGATAGGAAGGTATGGTGGCTGTTTTGAGGAAGATATAAGGAGGCTTATGTGTGACAGAGCGTATCATATCACGGGGTTTGGATGCACCGGCGAAGTTTGCACCGACTCTCGAGGTGAGAAAGGGCAATGCACAGTACCGAAGAGGCTAGCAGTGATGGAAGGGTCAGAATGCGTATACTCCATGGACTCAACATTAGTCATAAAGAACTCACATACTTATTGCAAAAATTTATTAGCTATCGAAACAAAGTACTACACGCATGCTCCTAGGGGGATAGATTGGTAGGAAAAGACCATCACTCATCCCCGGCCGCCACTCATAAGGAAGACAATATCAAGAAATAAATCATGCTCCGACTTCATCACATAACGATTCACCATACGTGCATGCTACGGGAATCACAAACTTCAACACAAGTATTTCTACCAGCCCACAATTACTCACAAGCATGACTCTAATATCACCATCTTTATATCGCAAAACTATTGCAAGGAATCAAACATATCATATTCAGTGATCTACAGGTTTAATGTAGGATTTTATGACTAACCATGTGAATGACCAATTCCCGTTGACTCTCTAAATAGATATAAGTGAAGCAAGAGAGTTTAATTCTTTCTAAAAAAGATATGCCCACACTCTAACAAATATAAGTGAAGCAAAAGAGCATTCTACAAATGGAGGTTTTCTATGTGTAGAGAAACATGCAATCCAAACTTCAAATGATATAAGTGAAGCACATGAAGCATTCTATAAAGCCAAACTTAAAAGATATAAGTGAAGTGCATGAAGCATTCTATAAATCAACCAAGGACTATCTTATACCAGCATGGTGCATTATTAAAATAAAAATAAAAGGCACACGACACTCCAAGATTTACGCAAATCATGTGACGAATAAAAATATAGCTCCAAGTAAAGTTACCGATGATCGTTAGAAGAAAGAGGGGATGCCTTCCGGGGCATCCCCAAGCTTAGTTGCTTGGGAGTCCTTGAATATTACCTTGGGGTGCCTCGGGCATCCCCAAGCTTAGGCTCTTGCCAATCCTTATTCCTTCATCCATCATGATCTCACCCAAAACTTGAAACATCAATCACACAAAACTTAACAAAACCCTCATGAGATCCTTTAGTATAATAAAACAAATCACCACATTAAGTACTGTTGCAAACCCATTCATTTATTTTTCATTTTAGCTACTGTAATATAACTTTTCCATTGCTTATACCATTGATTGATAACCCACAAGTATAGGGGATCAATTGTAGCCTCTTTTGATAAGTAAGAGTGTCGAACCCAATGAGGAGCTAAAGGTAGAGCAAATATTCCCTCAACTTCTATCGACCACCGATACAACTCTACGCACGCTTAACGTTCGCTTTACCTAGAACAAGTATGAAACTAGAAGTACTTTGTAGGTGTTTTTGGATAGGCTTGCAAGATAGTAAAGAGCACGTAAATAAAAAGTAGGGGCTGTTTAGATAAAGACACAACTAAATTAGTTTTAGTAAAGAGCTTTTTGTCACGAGAAAGTTATTTGTCCTTAGGCAATCGATAACTAGACTGGTAATCATTATTGCAATTTTATTTGAGGGAGAGGCATAAGCTAACATACTTTCTCTACTTGGATCATATGCACTTATGATTGGAACTCTAGCGAGCATCCGCAACTACTAAAGATCATTAAGGTAAAACCCAACCATAGCATTAAAGTATCAAGTCCTCTTTATCCCATACGCAAACAACCTACTTACTCGGGTCTATGCTTCTGTCCCTCACGCCACCCACCATAAGCAAATCATGAACATATTGCAAACCCTACAGCAGGAATCCCTCACGCTTGCGCAACATGGAGAACACCATAGGACAGCACCAATAGTAAAACATGCAACTCAAACCAATCTTGATCATCAAATAACCAATAGGACAAAACGGATCTACTCAAACATCATAGGATAGCCATACATCATTGGGAAATATTATATAGCGTTGAGCACCATGTTTAAGTAGAGATTACAGTGGGTAAGAGAGAGGTTACACCGCTGCATAGAGGGGGGGAAGAGTTGGTGATGATGGCGGTGAAGTTGTTGGTGAAGATTGCGGTGATGATGATGGCCACGGCGGCGTTCCAGCGCCACCAGAAGAGAAGGGGAGAGGGGGCCCCTTCGTCTTCTTCTTCCTTGACCTCCTCCCTAGATGGGAGAAGGGTTTCCCCTCTGGTCCTTGGCCTACATGGCGTGGGAGGGGCGAGAGCCCCTCCGAGATTGGATCTGTCTCTCTGTCTCTCTCTGTTTCTGCGTTCTCCTCTGCTGCCCTTTCACCGTTTCGTATATATATGGAGATCCGTAACTCCGATTGGGCTGAAACCTTCGCCGTGATTTTTTTTTTACCAAAAATTAGCTTTCTTGCGGCCGAAGAAGGGCATCAACCGCCTTACGGGTGGCCCACGAGGGTCAGGGGCACGCCCAGGGGGGCAGGCGCGCCCCCCTGCCTCGTGTTCACCTCGGGCACCGTTTCGCGTTGATCTTCCTCCCAGATTTTCCAAATATTCGAAAAATAAGCTCTGTCCGTTTTTATCCCGTTTGGATTCCGTTTGATATGGATATTCTGCGAAACATAAAACATGCAACAAACAGGAACTGGCACTGGGCACTGGATCAATATGTTAGTCCCAAAAATAGTATAAAAAGTTGCCAAAAAGTATATGAAAGTTGAATAATATTGGCATGGAACAATCAAAAAATTTAGATACGACGGAGACATATCAGCATCCCCATGCTTAATTCCTGCTCGTCCTCGAGTAGGTAAATGATAAAAAAGATAATTTTTGATGTGGACTGCTACCTAGCATAATCTTGATCATATGTCTAATCATGGCATGAATATTAAGACACGAGTGATTCAAAGCAATAGTCTATCCTTTGACATAAAAACAATAATACTTCAAGCATACCAACCAAGCAATTATGTCTTATTGAAATAACATAGCCAAAGAAAGCTCATCCCTACAAAATCATATAGTCTGGCTATGCTCCATCTTCACCACACAAAATATTCACATCATGCACAACCCCGATGACAAGCCAAGCAATTGTTTCATACTTTTGACGTTTCTCAAACCTTTTCAACTTTCACGCAATACATGAGCGTGAGCCATGGACATAGCACTATAGGTGGAATAGAATATGATGATGGGGGTTATGTGGAGAAGACAAAAAAGGAGAAAGTCTCACATCGACGCGGCTATCAACGGGCTATGGAGATGCCCATCAATTGATGTCAATGTGAGGAGTAGGGATTGCCATGCAACGGATGCACTAGAGCTATAAGTGTATGAAAGCTCAAACTGAAACTAAGTGGGTGTGCATCCAACTTGCTTGCTCATGAAGACCTAGGGCATTTGAGGAAGCCCATCGTTGGA
Source organism: Triticum aestivum (assembly GCF_018294505.1). Lineage (NCBI taxonomy): Eukaryota > Viridiplantae > Streptophyta > Magnoliopsida > Poales > Poaceae > Triticum > Triticum aestivum. Next base: position 166,102,390 of record NC_057802.1, read on the forward strand.
ATATACAAGCCAAGTTCTATAATGAAAATTCCCACTAGTATATGAAAGTGATAACTCAAGAGACTCTCTATATGAAGAACATGGTGCTACTTTGAAGCACAAGTGTGGTAAAAGGATAGTAACATTGCCCCTTCTCTCTTTTTCTCTCATTTTTTTCTTTTTTTGGCCTTCTCTTTTTTTGGCCTTTCTCTCTTTTTTTATTTTTTTTCATCCGGAGTCTCATCCCGACTTGTGGGGTAATCATAGTCTCCATCATCCTTTCCTCACTGGGGCAATGCTCTAATTATGATGATCATCACACTTTTATTTACTTACAACTCAATATTACAACTCGATATCTAGAACAAAGATATGACTCTATATGAATGCCTCCGACGGTGTACCGGGATGTGCAATGATCTAGCGTAGCAATGACATCAAAAAAGGACAAGCCATGAAAACATCATGCTAGCTATCTTACGATCATGCAAAGCAATATGACAATAAATGCTCAAGTCATGTATATGATGATGATGGAAGTTGCATGGCAATATATCTCGGAATGGCTATGGAAATGCCATAATAGGTAGGTATGGTGGCTGTTTTGAGGAAGATATAAGGAGGTTTATGTGTGATAGAGCGTATCATATCACGGGGTTTGGATGCACCGGTGAAGTTTGCACCAACTCTCGAGGTGAGAAAGGGCAATGCACGGTACCGAAGAGGCTAGTAATGATGGAAGGGTGAGAGTGCGTATAATCCATGGACTCAACATTAGTCATAAAGAACTCACGTACTTATTGCAAAAGTCTATTAGCTATCGAAACAAAGTACTACGCGCCTACTCCTAGGGGGATAGATTGGTAGGAAAGGACCATCGCTTGTCCCCGACCGCCACTCATAAGGAAGACAATCAATAAACACCTCATGCTCCAACTTCGTTACATAACGGTTCACCATACGTGCATGCCACGTGACTTGCAAACCTCAATACAAGTATTTCTCAATTTCGCAATTACTCAACTAGAACGACTCTAATATCACCACCTTTATATCGCAAAACTATTGCAAGGAATCAAACATATCATATTCACTGATCTACCAGTTTTATGTAGGGTTTTATGACTAACCATGTGAATGGCCAGTTCCTGTCATGTGTGTAAATAGATATAAGTGAAGCATGAGAGTTTAATTCTTTCTACAAAAGATATGCCCACGCTCTAACAAATATAAGTGAAGCAAAAGAGCATTCTACAAATGGCGGTTGTCTAAGTGAAGAGAAACAGGCAATCCAAACTTCAAATGATATAAGTGAAGCACATGAAGCATTCTATAAAGCCATACTCAAAAGATATAAGTGAAGTGCAAAGAGCATTCTATAAATCAACCAAGGACTATCTCATACCAGCATGGTGCATAAAAGAAAAATGAAAACTAAATTGTCGGTGTACAAAAAGAGGGCGCGTTTTTGTACCCCTATACCTATGCACGGGCAGTCGGAGCCGCGCCTACGGTCACGCTAAGCAGAACAGGGGAGGTGAGCCAAGGTAAGACCGAAGCCCAAGATGATCAGAGCAATGCCAAGACCAAGACCACAAAGAGCAGAGGGACGAAGCAGGTTCCCTTGGCAAGACCCTTGCCGGGAGCAGCCTCAGCAGCCCTGGCAAGATCCTTGCCGGGGCAGCTCGCCCCACACCAATAAAGCGAGCCACCCCTGAGCCCACGGTCCCCAACGCCATCCTCCACGTGGGGCCAGGGCTCGGGAAGGCACCTCTGTGGTGGAATGCAGATCTTTGTGCAGACATATTCAAGATCAGATAAGGATTAGAAGACGATGATCCTCGGCAGGATCCTTGCCGAGGAAGGCCACCAGACCCCCGGCAAGGCCCTTGCCGGGGACGACAGCGCGCCACGGCAAGACCCTTGCCGGGCCACCCGGCAAGGCCCTCACCAAGGATGCCAGCAGGGCCACCGCCAGGCCCACGTCAACCAAGCTTCCACCGCTGTTCACATGCAGCTGCCAGCCCAACCAGCTGGGCGGGCACCTGCGTGGCAACATGCAGCTCCCAGGCCAACTCATCAAGCGCCTGCGTGGCGGCATGCAAATCTTCATGTAGGCTCCACCGCGCCACCTCAGCTGCCTGCCTGCCTACATGGCACCGCACGCATCACTGGCCGAGGCGCGTGTCGAAGCGAGGAGGAGCGGCGATGGACGGGACGGGCCTCGCCCCTGTCCCCGATAAAGCAAGAGGACACCTAAGCTACGCATTAAATGCGTCTTGTCCTATAAACGAGTGATAAGCTTAAGGTACTGTACGCCTTTCCACCTCCTGTGTGCCACTGTGGCTGCCCCTTCCGACTATAAAAGGAGGGCCATGGCATACTGGAGAAGGATTCGGCTCTTTCAAACCACGCACTGACCACAACTTGTTCGAGAGCTCAAGAACTCTCTGAAATACACCCAACAAAGCAGGACTAGGGTTTTACGCATCCTCGCGGCCCGAACCTGGGTAAACGATCCTTGTGCTGGCTACTGATCCTGCTCTTCTTGCAACCCTGCACCCCGGCAACCGTAGTAGGGATTCTTGTGATCCCATAGGTGTCATTCCACACCGACATCTTTGGCGCACCAGGTAGGGGGCGCAATTGTGAGAATCTGGTCTAGTAGTTAGCTTGGCAGTTCTTCGTCGCCATGGCTCCTAAGAAGAATACGGCCACGGCGATCGGCTCGTTGGGAGCCGAACGGCCCGTGCCGGTGCGGACAAGCAGTGGACCGGTCGCGGATAGGACCCGGGCCGCGGTCCGTGAGCACCAGCATCGCCCAGGCAGTCAGAGCCTGGCGAGCGGCGTTGTTTGCGCGCCAGACGACCGGCCGCACGCCGCCAGATCCAAAGACGGAGCCGCCCCCCCCGCAGGCGGCGCGAGGCCCTCCAGGGGTGTCGTTGTGCCACCTCCGGACGGCGCAGCGACCTCCAAGACGCTCACACCGGCGACCACCGCGTGCTCTTCCCATGGTGTGCGCGCCGAGCAGTGTCACCACGTTGGTGACCCTGGGCACCGCCGTGGGAAGAGCCCTGTGCGTCGTCCGCAAGATGAAGGGGTTCAGCACGCTCGCCGAAGCGCTGGCGAAAATGGCACGCAGCCGCTGGGTCGTAACGGAGCTCCTTCTAACGTAGTTAGAAGTCGAAGCGCGCCGCGATCCACGCAGCTGTCGCCACCGCCCACGCCAGCGGAAGCTTTGGCGCGCGCGCAGCTGCTCCTCGACTTCCCTCCTGCTGCGGAGAAGCTCGACGAGTGGAGGGCCACCATCTGGAGCCTCGTCGCCATCGCAAACAAAGACGATCCGTGACCGGCGGGGCCCTCGGGTCGGCGCTCCACCGAGCCACCACATGCTGGCGCTAGGAGGACCGGGGGAGCTGCGGCCACGGTGCACTCCCCTCCTCCTCGCCAGGCGCCGCGGGCGTCGGCCCGTCGCGACGACGCCTGTGATAACATCTCCATAGCATCGTCCGACCCGCGGACTCTCCGCGACCAGCGCCAGGTCCTCCGGGAGCGAGCTCACGAAGACGCTCGAACCACCGTCGAGCGCTGGCGCGAAACGCGCCGCCAGTCGGACAAGCAGGCGGGACCCGCTATGGACCACCTGGCACCGAGGTGCTCCGGCGGCCTACCTTACGAGGTGGGCTGCCCGGCCTTTACCAGTGAGCTGCGGCAGTTCCAGTGGCCATCCCACCGCACGTTCAAGCCCGACGTCAGCGAGAAGTACACTGGCAAGACCCATCCGTCCGAGTTCCTCAGCATCTACACCATCGCGATGTAGGCTGCTGGAGCTCGCAACGACAAGGTGCTCGCCAACTATTTCCCGCTGGCGCTCAAGCCCAATGTGATGTCTTGGTTGATGCACTTGCCGGTGGATTCCATTTCTTCTTGGTCGGATCTGTGCCATGAGTTCGTTGGCGCCTTCACAGGAGGCTACCAAGCTCATGGCCAGGCCAGTGATCTGCATATCATACCCCAGAAGGAAGGGGAGACCCTGCGCAAGTACATCCAGAGATTCAGCCGGGTGCAATACAACATCCCCGACGTTCATCCCGCCGTTGTGATTAGCGCGTTCCACCAGAACGTGCGCAATCGCAAGATGCGCGAGGAGCTGGCGATGACCAAGGTTAAGGATGTGGACGAGCTCTACGTTCTGGCCGATAGGTGCGCCCGGGCTGAAGAGGGAAGGAAGTACCCCGGTGAAGACGCCGGCGCGGAAACCGACTCTACCGATGAAGATGCCGCCACCCCGACGAAGAAGGGCCGGCGCCGCAACAGGAAACGCAAAGGCAAGGCCATGCTTGCCGTTGAGGGATCTGACGATACCAGTGCCACCAAGAAGGTCAGGGCAGACGCCCCCGGCAAGCAGATTGCTGGGTGCGCCGCCTGACGGGCCTTGGTGGCTACCGACAAGCCAGGAAGCTCCGGCAAGCAATACTGTAGGATCCACCGCACCAAGGGCCACGACCTCCAAAACTGCCGACAAGTCGAGCTACTTGCTGAGAAGCAAAAAGCTGAGTACGAGAGGCGGGACAAGGAGAAGGACCAGGACGGTGCTGAGGGATCCAGCAAGAAGCGTGGCGGCCAAGGAGGCCGCCCCGGCAAGGACAACCAGCAAGAGAGGCCCGCCCGGGGCCGCGACAAGAAACAAGAAGACGATGATCACGACGAGGATGATGAGTCTGGTGGGCAAGGGTTCCAGAAGGCTACGGAGGCCATGTGCGTCGATGGCGGTGCCTCGTTGCATACCTCTCACCGCCAGCTCAAGCAATGGGCGCGTGAGATTACAGCAGCAGAGCCGTCGTTCGACGCTCAGAAGCCGCTGAAGTGGTCCAGCACGCCCCTCATCTTTGACGCCGAGGACCACCCTGACCGCACTACCGTGGTCGGGTGTTTGCCATTGTTGGTCTCACCAATGATACGCAACCTCAGGGTGAACAAGATGTTGGTTGACGGCGGGGCCGGCCTGAACCTGATCTCGCCTGTCGTGATCAAAAGGTTGCAAATCCCTGATGGAGACCGCGAGGAAACGGGCACGTTCCAAGGGGTCAATCCGGGGAGGAGCCAGCCGAAGGGAAAGCTTACACTGCCCGTGACATTTGGAGAAGAGTTCAACTACAGGACGGAGAGGATCGTCTTCGACGTGGCCGAGATCCCCTTGCCCCGCAACAGGATCCTCGGCCGCCCGGCACTAGCCAAGTTCATGGCGGCGTCACACTACGCCTACAAGATGCTAAAGATGCCCGAGCCGTTGACCATCATCTCCGTCCCCTCCGACAAGAAGGACGGGCTGATCTGCGCCGACCAACTCTACCAGGAAGCAGTTGCAGCAGCTACCGTCAAGGCACCTGCTCCTGCCGCTGAAGGCCCAGGAGGGAAGAAGAAGCCTGGCAAGACCTCTCGCACCCACTCCGGCAAGCGCACCTCCTCGGAGTGTTGTGCTACCGTCGAGGACGTGCCAGAGAGCTCTACCGACAAGAGCAAGAGATCCAGAGCCGAGCCGCCGCAGACCAAGAAGGTGCCCGTCAGGGTGGATGGCACGGGAGGGGCCTTCACCATAGGCTCCACCCTCGACAGCAAATAGGAAGGCGCGCTCGTCACCTTCCTGCGGGCGAATGTCGACGTGTTTGCATGGCAAGCATCCGAAATCCCCGCTGTTCCCAAGGAGGTGATTGAGCACCACCTAGCTGTCTGCCCCCACGCGCGGCCCGTCAAATAGAAGGTCAGAAACAGGCTCTGGAGAGGCAGGAGTTCATCACAGAGGAGATCAGGAAATTAGAAGTGGCAGGTTTGGTGAGAGGAGTGCTCCACCCGACGTGGTTGGCCAATCCGGTAGTGGTGCGCAAGGCGAATGGGAAGTGGAGGCTGTGTATTGATTACACAGATATTAATAAGGCTTATTCTAAGGACCCCTTCCCGTTGCCGCGCATCGACCAGATTGTTGACTCCACAGCCGGGTGTGATCTGTTATCATTCCTCGACGCCTACTGAGGCGACCACCAGATCTTCATGACAAGAGAGGATGAAGAGAAGACAACATTCATCACTCCATGTGGTACGTATTGCTTTTTACGGATGCCTTTCGGGTTGAAGAGTGCCGGCTCAACGTTCGCAAGAGCAGTCCAAATTGGTTTTGAACCTCAGCTCCATAGAAATATGGAGGCATACATGGATGACATAGTGGTCAAAACCAAGGACGGGCCAACTCTTGTGCAAGATCTGGAAGAGACATTTGCCAACCTGCGCAAGATCAACCTCAAGCTGAACCCTGAGAAGTGTGTCCTCGGCGTTCCATCCGGCAAGCTTCTGGGTTCTTTGTGTCACAGCGCGGGATCGAGGCAAAACCAGACAAGATCAAGGGTATTGAGCAGATTAAGGTGCCCAAGCGGATCAAAGATGTGTGTCGGTTCACAGGTTGCGTCGCCGCCATGAGCCGGTTCATCTCCAAGTCCGCTGAGCGCGCCCTTCCTTTCTTCAAAGTCTTGAAGAAGGTGGGCCCAATGGAGTGGACCCTAGAAGCCGAGGCAACATTGCATGAGCTGAAGAAATACCTTTCCTCCACACCAATACTGGTTGCGCCTAAACCAAAAGAGCCGTTGCTGCTATATCTGGCGACGACGAATCAAGTGGTCAGCGCCGCACTGGTGGCACAGAGGGAGGTCGACGAGGAGGCAGTGACGGCGGCAGAACCAGCGGATGGCAAGCCAAAGATTCCCCCGGCAGGGCCTGGTGCCGTCAAGGCGCGACCCCCAGCAGAGTCTGATGCCACCAAGGCAGTGCCCGTGCAGTCGAGTGAAGTGGTGCAGAACAAGAAAATGATGCAGCACCCGGTTTACTTTGTCAGCTCCCTCTTGCAGGGGGCTAGGTCGAGGTATTCCGGTGTGCAAAAAATGCTCTTCGGCCTCCTCATGGCCTCGAGGAAGCTGCGTCATTACTTCCAAGCCCACGAAATCACTGTCGTCACCCGCCTCCCGTTGCAACGGATACTGCATAACCCAGATGCAACCGAAAGGATTGTGGAATGGGCCTTGGAGTTGTCAAGCTTTGGTTTAAGATTTGAAAGTACCTCGACAATTTAGAGCAGAGTCTTGGCGGAGTTCATTGCAGAATGGACCTCGACGCCTGACGAAGAAATCCAGGAGACCACTCTCCCCGGCAAGGAAGCAGACCGCGACTGGATCATGTACTTTGATGGGGCTTTCTCGCTGCAAGGCGCCGGCGTCGGTGTGCTAATCGTTGCGCCCACCGGAGAGCACCTCAAGTACGTGATCCAGATGCACTTCCCCAGGGAGATGTCCACCAACAACACTGCTGAGTACGAGGGATTGCTTGCCGGCCTCAGGATCGCGGCAGACCTTGGGGTTAAGAAGCTCATCGTCAGGGGTGACTCGCAGCTTGTTGTTAGGCAGGTCAACAAGGATTACCAGAGCCCATTGATGGAGGCCTACGTAGATGAGGTGAGGAAGCTGGAGGAGCGCTTTGACGGTATTCAAGCGGAGCACGTCCCCCAAATGGAGAACGACATCGCCGATTACCTGGCAAAGCGTGCTGCATTCAAGCTACCTGTGGAACCAGGTACCTTTTTGCTCCGGTTAACTCAACCATCCGTCGAGCCATCAGCAGGGCAGAGCAAGCGGAGGAAGTCAGATCCCGGCAAGTACTTTCCCACCGAGCCCCCTGGGGCCGCCGGCAAGGGTGCTGCCATGTACGCTGAACCTGCCCAAGAGCAACTGGCTCCGGCAAGGTGTCAAGCCCTAGCCGTAGAGACAGCCGCTCCCATGGCGGAAGAAATACCTTTGGTCCTTGCCATCGAGCCCCAGGCTCCGGCATGGGCGCAGCATACCGTCCATTTCCTCCAAACATGGGAGCTTCCCGAGGAGGAGGAAGAAGCGGAAAAAGTAGCCCGTTGGTCTGCCATGTACCAGTTCGTCGATGATGTCCTGTACAGGGGAAGGCCAAACGGCGTGAAATTGAAGTGCATCCCCCGGGAGGAAGGACTGGAGCTGTTGGCGGAGATACACGGAGGCATATGTGGCTCCCACATAGGGTCGAGGGCCCTTGCCGGGAAGGCATTCCGGCAAGGTTTCTTCTAGCCCACCACTCTCCAGGATGCAACGGCACTAGTAACCAAGTGTGAAGCGTGTCAGTTCCATTCAAAGAAGCTTGATCAACCAGCTCAAGCCCTTCAAACAATCCCTCTCTCCTGGCCATTCTCGGTCTGGGGGCTCGATATACTGGGCCCTTCCCCCCCGCTGTCGGGGGCTTTGAGTACTTGTACGTTGCAATCGACAAGTTCACAAAGTGGCCGGAGGTGGAAGCAGTGAGAAAGGTGACTGCTCAGTCAGCTGTCAAGTTTTTCAAGGGACTGGTCTGCCGTTTTGGTGTGCCAAATAGAGTCATCACCGACAACGGCATGCAGTTCACGAGCCACACCTTCATGCAATACATTCAAGACCTCGGTAGCAAGGTCTGTTTTGCTTCCGTGGCACACCCACGGAGCAACGGCCAAGCGGAGAGGGCGAATGCTGAAGTGTTGCGAGGCCTAAGGACAAAGACTTTTGACAAGCTGCGCAAGAGCGAAAGGCGCTGGATTGATGAATTGCCGGCGGTTCTTTGGTCGATCAGGACAACGCCAAATCGAGCCACCAGCCAGACACCTTTTGCCCTGGTCTACGGGGCAGAAGCAGTTCTCCCCACGGAACTCATATACGGGTCACCTCGACTGCTCTCTTATGATGAGCTTGAGCAAGAGCAGTTGCGCCAAGATGACGCGACGCTCCTTGAGGAAGATCGTCTTCGGGCGGCTGTGAGAGCAGCGTGCTACCAGCAAGCCTTGCGCCGCTACCATAGCCGCAAGGTTCATGCCCAAAGCTTTGAGGAAGGCGACCTTGTTCTTCGGCGCGTGCAGTCGGCCAAGAATACCAACAAGTTGACGCCGAAGTGGGAAGGCCCTTATCGGGTAATACGAGTCACTAGGCCCGGCGCAGTCCGCCTGGAGACCGAAGATGCTATCCCAGTGAGCAACTCCTGGAACATCGAGCATCTTCGCAAGTTTTACCCATAAGGCGCGGCTTGCCGGGCCTCCCAGCAAGCCACCTTTTGTACAAGCTTTGCCGGCAAGGCATGTGACCCTTTGTACAAAGCCAGGCGTAGACCCTGAGCATAAATAAATGAAGCGCTGGCGCCCTAAGTTATAGCATGCATGCTAGGTCGAGTCTCTTCCTTGGTTAGGGTTGATAGTGCTTAGCGGTGACTAACCCCTAGCCTAGAGGTCGAGTGCGCGTCTATCTGTTCCTTTTCTGTCCTCCTTTGGTTCGCAGGGCACATGAGCACTTCTGCTGAGCTACTTGGAAAGAAGGAAACGGACCGGCGCCCCGACCCCGGCAAACCAGAGTTGCCGGGGGCTGCAAGCATAAGGATCCAACCGCAGCAAGATGAGATTGCCGGGGGCTGCGGATCCAGATAAGTCTTTTATCGTCTGTCATGCATTTTGGAACCGAACTGGGGTATGTGAAACCTCGTTTTTATCTCTAGGCTGCCATGCTCCCCTTTTTCCTATACCTAAGGATTATTTTCTGGGTCCAGATTTGGTTGTAGCCGCGGCGGCAAGGAGGTAGAATGAGGAGCCTAAAGCCCACTTCATCCCTGCCTCCGCCAAGAGCGCGAGAACAGTCGAGTCGAGTGGGGGGACGGCAAGGCCTGTTGCCGGGCGAAAAACGTTTATCTTAAACAATAACAAGGATTCGCTCCTTGTCGCGGGATTTACCCACGAACGATAAACCCGGCAAGCATCCCTTTTTTCATTGAAAACATCCCATACAGGTACAGTTCATACGGAATGAAAAACATGAGCAAAGGGGATTACAAGTTTTAAATTTAACGAAGGCCCGTAAGCTTACAAACTAAAAAAGAGATAAGATGCCCGTAATCCCTTTCTTGTCCCTCTCCTCAGGAGGCAGGTCAAGGAGGCGAAAGGGCAAAAGGGGCGCCTAGGCGAGCTACGAGCAGCAGAAAGCACCAAGAGAACATCTCGGTGGCCGCCCACGGGTAGGCCGGTGATGACGGTGCCGGGAAAGGAGCTGGAAGATGAGGCGGCAGGACCGGCAATACGCGATGAAGGCGTCGGTGCCCGCGTACTCCGAGTTGACGGCCTTGCCGCCCACCCTCTTCCTCTTTCGCAGCCTCCCGATGCCAGCCGCCCAAGGAGACGGCCCCGAGAAGTTCAAGGAGCTGGCCCCACCCCCGGCAAACCACTGCCGGAGGAGCGGCCAGGTGCAGATGTTGCTGCTGCCGCACCGGCCCAGGCGCGGGGCGTCCGACGCCTAGACGGACTCATCCCCGTCATCTGCCCCGCTGTCCTCCTCATCACTTTCGCTCGAGGAAGGGCTTCCATTGTCAGAATCCCCATCGGAGGAGCTCTCTACGCATCACTTCAGGCGAGTTCCGAACTCTCCGAAGACCTTGACGGAGAGCAGGCTGTCTTCCATTAATTTGAAGTAGAGGACGAGCCCTGCCGTCAGGCTGTGGATGCGAGCGAACGTCTTCCACCCACGACGGAGGTACATGACCCGAGGAGCCAGGAAGTCGACGTCGACCCACGTGCCCCCATTCCCACAACCCCTCATGTGCAATATGAGGGATTGGGGCCGGTCACGCTCCATCTCCCGAGCGAACGGGGCAGGAAGACGGAGACGACGACGCGGAGGCCGGCGCAGCCTGATGAAGAACTCGCGGGGCTGGTCTCCGACATGGCCTTCGATCGGGAAAGGCACCATTGGCGGGGGCGAAGCCGGCGCCCCGCCCCGTCCTCCTCTTCCCCGAGCACTGCGACCTCTGCCCCGGCCTCGCCCCCTCCCCCTTCCCCTCGTGGCCGGTTCCACCACCACGGGCTCAGGGGAAGGAGGGACGCATTGTCGAGTGGCAACCCTCGCCGCCACCGTCGAGGGACCGGGGTTCCCCTTCTCCATGACGAGTGAGAGGAAGAAGCAGAAGCAGGAGGAGATAGAAGATAAAAGAATGCGGGATGCCATCCCCCTTTCCCTCTCTTTATAAAGGAGCAGGGTCGGGGCTCGGCCGCCCCGCTCGGCCAATCCAGCGACCGGAGGCATAGGGAATCAGAACCGACCCGCTGCCCCAACCAGCGATGGCCCGGTTTCCCGCCTCCACCACTTGCCACCCCAGACGCATGAAGGACGCGTGGCGAACATGTAGAACCGAGGGGACGGGTGAAGCGACCTCTCCTCACCCCGTGATTAGGGGGGTGGACGCCTTGAAGACCGTGGCCCGGCCCCATTCAGTAAATGAGCCGCGCCTCCACGCCTCCCTCTTTTTACGGGGAAGGCGCGAGCTGCCCATTTACTGCGACGTGACGCATGCGTGCAGGAACCGCCTGTTGGAAATATGCCCTAGAGGCAATAATAAATGGTTATTATTATATTTCTTTGTTCATGATAATTGTCTATTGTTCATGCTATAATTGTATTATCCGGAAATCGTAATACATGTGTGAATACATAGACCACAACGTGTCCCTAGTAAGCCTCTAGTTGACTAGCTCGTTGATCAACAGATAGTCACGGTTTCCTGACTATGGACATTGGATGTCATTGATAACGGGATCACATCATTAGGAGAATGATGTGATGGACAAGACCCAATCCTAAGCATAGCATAAAAGATCGTGTAGTTTCATTTGCTAGAGCTTTTCCAATGTCAGGTATCTATTCCTTAGACCATGAGATCATGCAACTCCCGGATACCGTAGGAGTGCTTTGGGTGTGCCAAACGTCACAATGTAACTGGGTGACTATAAAGGTACACTGCGGGTATCTCCGAAAGTGTCTGTTGGGTTGGCACGGATCGAGACTGGGATTTGTCACTCCGTGTGACGGAGAGGTATCTCTGGGCCCACTCGGTAATGCATCATCATAATGAGCTCAATGTGACTAAGGCGTTAGTCACGGGATCATGCATTGCGGTACGAGTAAAGAGACTTGCCGGTAACGAGATTGAACAAGGTATTGGGATACCGACGATCGAATCTCGGGCAAGTAACATACCGATTGACAAAGGGAATTGTATACGGGATTGATTGAATCCTCGACATCGTGGTTCATCCGATGAGATCATCGTGGAACATGTGGGAGCCAACATGGGTATCCAGATCCCGCTGTTGGTTATTGACCGGAGAGGCGTCTCGGTCATGTCTGCATGTCTCCCGAACCCGTAGGGTCTACACACTTAAGGTTCGGTGATGCTAGGGTTGTAGAGATATGAGTATGCGGAAACCCGAAAGTTTTTCGGAGTCCCGGATGAGATCCCGGACGTCACGAGGAGTTCCGGAATGGTCCGGAGGTGAAGAATTATATATAGGAAGTCAAGTTTCGGCCACCGGGAAAGTTTCGGGGGTCACCGGTATTGTACCGGGACCACCGGAAGGGTCCCGGGGGTCCACCGGGTGGGGCCACCTATCCCGGAGGGCCCCATGGGCTGAAGTGGGAAGGCAACCAGCCCTTAGTGGGCTGGGGCGCCTCCCATGGGCCTCCCCCCTGCACCTAGGGTTGGAAACCCTAGGGTGGGGGGCGCCCCACTTGCCTTGGGGGGCAAGTCTCCCCCCTGGCCGCCGCCCCCCCTCCAGATGGGTTCTAGGCCAGCCCCCCCTCCCAGGGGGCCTATATAAAGGGGGGGGGGGGGAGGGAGGGCAGCAACATTACAGCCTTGGGCGCCTCCCTCCTCCCCTGCTACACCTCTCTCTCTCGCAGAAGCTCGGCGAAGCCCTGCCGACATCCCGCTACATCCACCACCACGCCGTCGTGCTGCTGGATCTCCATCATCCTCTCCTTCCCCCTTGCTGGATCAAGAAGGAGGAGACGTCGCTGCACCGTACGTGTGTTGAACGCGGAGGTGCCGTCCGTTCGGCACTCGGTCATCGGTGATTTGGATCACGGCGAGTACGACTCCATCAACCACGTTCATTGGAACGCTTCCGCTCGCGATCTACAAGGGTATGTAGATGCACTCCTTTCCCCTCGTTGCTAGTATACTCCATAGATGGATCTTGGTGAGCGTAGGAAAATTTTAAATTATGCTACGATCCCCAACAGTGGTATCACAGCCAGGCCTATGCGTAGTTACTATGCACGAGTAGAACACAAAGCAGTTGTGGGCGTTGATGTTGCCAATTCTTCTTGCCGCTACTAGTCGTATCTTGTTTCGGCGGTATTGTGGGATGAAGCGGCCCGGACCGACCTTACACGTACGCTTACGTGAGACAGGTTCCACCGACTGACATGCACTAGTTGCATAAGGTGGCTAGCGGGTGTCTGTCTCTCCTACTTTAGTCGGAACGGATTCGATGAAAAGGGTCCTTATGAAGGGTAAATAGAAATTGGCAAATCACGTTGTGGTTTTACGTAGATAAGAAACGTTCTTGCTAGAAACCTATACAAGCCACGTAAAAAAACTTGCAACATCAATTATAGGACGTCTAACTTGTTTTTGCAGCAAGTGCTATGTGATGTGATATGGCCAGAAGATGTGATGAATGATATATGTGATGTACGAGATTGATCATATTCTTGTAATAGGAATCACGACTTGCATGTCGATGAGTATGACAACTGGCAGGAGCCATAGGAGTTGTCTTTATTATTTTGTATGACCTGCGTGTCATTGAATAACGCCATGTAAATTACTTTACTTTGTTGCTAAACGTGTTAGCCATAGAAGTAGAAGTAATCGTTGGCGTGACGACTTCATGAAGACACAATGATGGAGATCATGATGATGGAGATCATGGTGTCATGCCGGTGACGAAGATGATCATGGTGCCCCGAAGATGGAGATCAAAGGAGCAAAATGATATTGGACATATCATGTCACTATTTGATTGCATGTGATGTTTATCATGTTTTTGCATCTTATTTGCTTAGAACGACGGTAGTAAGTAAGATGATCCCTTATGATAATTTCAAGAAAGTGTTCCCCCTAACTGTGCACCGTTGCGAAGGTTCGTTGTTTCGAAGCACCACGTGATGATCGGGTGTGATAGATTCTAACGTTCGCATACAACGGTTGTTGACGAGCCTAGTACAGACATGGCCTCGGAACACACGCAATACACTTAGGTTGACTTGACGAGCCTAGCCATGTACAGACATGGCCTTAGAACACGGAGGACCGAAAGGTCGAGCATGAGTCGTATAGAAGATACGATCAACATGGAGATGTTCACCGATCTTGACTAGTCCGTCTCACGTGATGATCGGACACGGCCTAGTTAACTCGGATCATGTTTCACTTAGATGACTAGAGGGATGTCTATCTGAGTGGGAGTTCATTGAGTAATTTGATTAGATGAACTTAATTATCTTGAACTTAGTCTAAAATCTTTACACTATGTCTTGTAGATCAAATGGCCCACGTTGTCCTCAATTTCAACGCGTTCCTAGAGAAAACCAAGCTGAAAGATGATGGCAGCAACTATACGGACTGGGTCCGGAACCTGAGGATCATCCTCATAGCAGCCAAGAAAGATTATGTCTTAGAAGCACCGCTAGGTGAAGCACCAATCCCAGAGAACCAAGACGTTATGAACGCTTGGCAGCAGCGTGCTGATGATTACTCCCTCGTTCAGTGCGGCATGCTTTACAGCTTAGAACCGGGTCTCCAAAAGCATTTTGAGAAACATGGAGCATATGAGATGTTCGAGGAGCTGAAAATGGTTTTCCAAGCTCATGCCCGGGTCGAGAGTTATGAAGTCTCCGACAAGTTCTTCAGTTGTAAAATGGAGGAGAATAGTTCTGTTAGTGAGCACATACTCAGAATGTCTGGGTTACACAACCGCTTATCCCAGCTGGGAGTTAATCTCCCGGATGACGCGGTCATTGACAGAATCCTCCAGTCGCTTCCACCAAGCTACAAGAGCTTTGTGATGAACTTCAATATGCAGGGGATGGAAAAGACCATTCCTGAGGTATATTCAATGCTGAAATCAGCGGAGGTGGAGATCAGAAAAGAACATCAAGTGTTGATGGTGAATAAAACCACTAAGTTCAAGAAGGGCAATGGTAAGAAGAACTTCAAGAAGGACGGCAAAGGAGTTGCCGCGCCCGGTAAGCCAGTTACTGGGAAGAAGTCGGAGAATGGACCCAAGCCTGAGACTGAGTGCTTTTATTGCAAGGGAAGTGGTCACTGGAAGCGGAACTGCCCCAAATACTTAGCAGGCCGGCAACACCAAAGGTATATGTGATATACATGTAATTGATGTGTACCTTACCAGTACTCGTAGTAGCTCCTGGGTATTTGATACCGGTGTGGTTGCTCATATTTGTAACTCAAAACAGGAACTACGGAATAAACGGAGACTGGCGAAGGACGAGGTGACGATGCGCGTCGGGAATGGTTCCAAGGTCGATGTGATCGCCGTCGGCACGCTACCTCTGCATCTACCTACGGGATTAGTTTTAAAGCTCAATAATTTTTATTTAGTGCCAGCTTTGAGCATGAACATTGTATCTGGATCTCGTTTAATTCGAGATGGCTACTCATTTAAATCCGAGAATAATGGTTGTTCTATTTATATGAGAGATATGTTTTATGGTCATGCCCCGCTGGTTAATGGTTTATTCTTGATGAATCTCGAACATGATGTTACACATATTCATAGTGTGAATACCAAAAGATGTAAAGTTGATAATGATAGTCCCACATACTTGTGGCACTGCCGCCTTGGTCACATTGGTGTCAAGCGCATGAAGAAGCTCCATGCAGATGGACTTTTGGAGTCTCTTGATTACGAATCATTTGACACGTGCGAACCATGCCTCATGGGTAGATGACCAAGACTCCGTTCTCCGGAACAATGGAGCGAGCAACCAACTTGTTGGAAATCATACATACCGATGTGTGCGGTCCAATGAGTGTTGAGGCTCACGGAGGATATCGTTATGTTCTCACTCTCACTGATGATTTAAGTAGATATGGGTATGTCTACCTAATGAAACACAAGTCTGAAACCTTTGAAAAGTTCAAGGAATTTCAGAGTGAGGTTGAGAATCAACGTGACAGGAAAATAAAATTCTTACAATCAGATCGTGGTGGAGAATATTTAAGTCACGAATTTGGTACACACTTAAGGAAATGTGGAATAGTTTCACAACTCACGCCGCCTGGAACACCTCAGAGAAATGGTGTGTCCGAACGTCGTAATCGCACTCTATTGGATATGGTGCGATCTATGATGTCTCTTACCGATTTACCGCTCTCATTTTGGGGCTATGCTTTAGAGACTGCCGCATTCACTTTAAATAGGGCTCCGTCGAAATCCGTTGAGACGACACCGTATGAATTATGGTTTGGGAAGAAACCTAAGCTGTCGTTTTTGAAAGTTTGGGGATGCGATGCTTATGTCAAGAAACTTCAACCTGAAAAGCTCGAACCCAAGTCGGAAAAATGTGTTTTCATAGGATACCCTAAGGAAACCATTGGGTATACCTTCTACCTCAGATCCGAAGGCAAGATCTTCGTTGCCAAGAACGGGTCCTTTCTGGAGAAGGAGTTTCTCTCGAAAGAATTGAGTGGGAGGAAAGTGGAACTTGATGAGGTGATAGTCACCCCTTCCAAACCGGAAAGTAGCGCAGCGCGGGAAAATGTTCCTGTGGTGCCTACACCGACTGGGGAGGAAGTTAATGATGATGATCATGAAGCTTCGGATCAAGTTACTACTGAACTTCGTAGGTCCACAAGGACACGTTCCGCACCAGAGTGGTACGGCAACCCTGTCCTGGAAATCATGTTGTTAGACAACGGTGAACCTTCGAACTATGAAGAAGCGATGGCGGGCCCGGATTCCGACAAATGGCTAGAAGCCATGAAATCCGAGATAGGATCCATGTATGAAAACGAAGTGTGGACTTTGACTGACTTGCCCGATGATCGGCGAGCCATAGAAAACAAATGGATCTTTAAGAAGAAGACGGACGCAGATGGTAATGTGACCATCTACAAAGCTCGACTTGTCGCTAAGGGTTATCGACAAGTTCAAGGGGTTGACTACGATGAGACTTTCTCACCCGTAGCGAATCTGAAGTCCGTCCGAATCATGTTAGCAACTGCCGCATACTATGATTATGAGATATGGCAGATGGACGTCAAAACAGCATTCCTTAACGGCTTCCTTAAGGAAGAGTTGTATATGATGCAGCCGGAAGGTTTTGTCGATCCTAAGAATGCTAACAAAGTATGCAAGCTCCAGCGCTCAATCTATGGGCTGGTGCAAGCATCTCGGAGTTGGAACATTCGCTTTGATGAGATGATCAAAGCGTTTGGGTTTACACAGACTTATGGAGAAGCCTGTGTTTACAAGAAAGTGGGTGGGAGCTCTGTAGCATTTCTCATATTATATGTGGATGACATACTATTGATGGGAAATGATATAGAATTCTTGGAAAGTATAAAGGCCTATTTGAATAAGTGTTTTTCAATGAAGGACCTTGGAGAAGCTGCTTATATATTAGGCATCAAGATCTATAGAGATAGATCAAGACGCCTCATTGGTCTTTCACAGAGTACATACCTTGACAAGATATTGAAGAAGTTCAATATGGATCAGTCCAAGAAGGGGTTCTTGCCTGTATTGCAAGGTGTGCAGTTGAGCACGGCTCAATGCCCGACCACGGCAGAAGATAGAGAAAAGATGAGTGTCATCCCCTATGCCTCGGCCATAGGGTCTATTATGTATGCCATGCTGTGTACCTGACCTGATGTAAACCTTGCCGTAAGTTTGGTAGGAAGGTACCAAAGTAATCCCGGCATGGAACACTGGACAGCGGTCAAGAATATCCTGAAGTACCTGAAGAGGACTAAGGATATGTTTCTCGTTTATGGAGGTGACGAAGAGCTCGTCGTAAAGGGTTACGTCGACGCTAGCTTCGACACAGATCTGGATGACTCGAAGTCACAAACCGGATACGTGTATATTTTGAATGGAGGAGCAGTAAGCTGGTGCAGTTGCAAGCAAAGCGTCGTGGCGGGATCTACATGTGAAGAGGAGTACATGGCAGCCTCGGAGGCAGCACAGGAAGCTGGATGAAGGAGTTCATTACCGACCTAGGGGTGATTCCCAGTGCGTCGGGCCCGATGACTCTCTTCTGTGACAACACTGGAGCTATTGCCCTTGCGAAGGAGCCCAGGTTTCACAGGAAGACCAGGCATATCAAGCGTCGCTTCAACTCCATTCGTGAAAGTGTTCAAAATGGAGACATAGATATTTGTAAAGTACATACGGACCTGAATGTAGCAGATCCGTTGACTAAACCTCTCCCTAGAGCAAAACATGATCAACACCAGGACGCAATGGGTGTTCGATTCATCACAATGTAACTAGATTATTGACTCTAGTGCAAGTGGGAGACTGTTGGAAATATGCCCTAGAGGCAATAATAAATGGTTATTATTATATTTCTTTGTTCATGATAATTGTCTATTGTTCATGCTATAATTGTATTATCCGGAAATCGTAATACATGTGTGAATACATAGACCACAACGTGTCCCTAGTAAGCCTCTAATTGACTAGCTCGTTGATCAACAGATAGTCACGGTTTCCTGACTATGGACATTGGATGTCATTGATAACGGGATCACATCATTAGGAGAATGATGTGATGGACAAGACCCAATCCTAAGCATAGCATAAAAGATCGTGTAGTTTCGTTTGCTAGAGCTTTTCCAATGTCAGGTATCTATTCCTTAGACCATGAGATCATGCAACTCCCGGATACCGTAGGAGTGCTTTGGGTGTGCCAAACGTCACAATGTAACTGGGTGACTATAAAGGTACACTGCGGGTATCTCCGAAAGTGTCTGTTGGGTTGGCACGGATCGAGACTGGGATTTGTCACTCCGTGTGACGGAGAGGTATCTCTGGGCCCACTCGGTAATGCATCATCATAATGAGCTCAATGTGACTAAGGCGTTAGTCACGGGATCATGCATTGCGGTACGAGTAAAGAGACTTGCCGGTAACGAGATTGAACAAGGTATTGGGATACCGACGATCGAATCTCGGGCAAGTAACATACCGATTGACAAAGGGAATTGTATACGGGATTGATTGAATCCTCGACATCGTGGTTCATCCGATGAGATCATCGTGGAACATGTGGGAGCCAACATGGGTATCCAGATCCCGCTGTTGGTTATTGACCGGAGAGGCGTCTCGGTCATGTCTGCATGTCTCCCGAACCCGTAGGGTCTACACACTTAAGGTTCGGTGATGCTAGGGTTGTAGAGATATGAGTATGCGGAAACCCGAAAGTTTTTAGGAGTCCCGGATGAGATCCCGGACGTCACGAGGAGTTCCGGAATGGTCCGGAGGTGAAGAATTATATATAGGAAGTCAAGTTTCGGCCACCGGGAAAGTTTCGGGGGTCACCGGTATTGTACCGGGACCACCGGAAGGGTCCCGGGGGTCCACCGGGTGGGGCCACCTATCCCGGAGGGCCCCATGGGCTGAAGTGGGAAGGCAACCAGCCCTTAGTGGGCTGGGGCGCCCCCCATGGGCCTCCCCCCTGCACCTAGGGTTGGAAACCCTAGGGTGGGGGGCGCCCCACTTGCCTTGGGGGGCAAGTCTCCCCCCTGGCCGCCGCCCCCCCTCCAGATGGGTTCTAGGCCGGCCCCCCCTCCCAGGGGGCCTATATAAAGGGGGGGAGGGAGGGCAGCAACATTACAGCCTTGGGCGCCTCCCTCCTCCCCTGCTACACCTCTCTCTCTCGCAGAAGCTCGGCGAAGCCCTGCCGACATCCCGCTACATCCACCACCACGCCGTCGTGCTGCTGGATCTCCATCATCCTCTCCTTCCCCCTTGCTGGATCAAGAAGGAGGAGACGTCGCTGCACCGTACGTGTGTTGAACGCGGAGGTGCCGTCCGTTCGGCACTCGGTCATCGGTGATTTGGATCACGGCGAGTACGACTCCATCAACCACGTTCATTGGAACGCTTCCGCTCGCGATCTACAAGGGTATGTAGATGCACTCCTTTCCCCTCGTTGCTAGTATACTCCATAGATGGATCTTGGTGAGCGTAGGAAAATTTTAAATTATGCTACGATCCCCAACACCGCCCCACGCATGCCGCCCACGTCACGCACACCCCTCCACGCCGCGCCACGCGCGCGGGTCGTGGGAAGCGAAGCGCGCGAAGAATCTTACCGCGGTAAGAACCGCCCCGCCTGCCCGCGCACCGTTTTGGGCCTGACCCAACAACATGTCGCGCTTATGTGTGGCCCAGGCCCGGGGGCTCCTGTCGGTGTACAAAAAGAGGGGTGCGTTTTTGTACCCCTCTACCTGTGCACGGGCAATCGGAGCTGCGCCTACGGTCACGCTAAGCAGAACAGGGGAGGTGAGCCAAGGTAAGACCGAAGCCCAAGATGATCAGAGCAATGCCAAGACCAAGACCACAAAGAGCAAAGGGACGAAGCAGGTTCCCCCGGCAAGACCCTTGCCGGGGGCAGCCTCAGCAGCCCCGGCAAGATCCTTGCCGGGGCAGCTCGCCCCACACCAACAGAGCGAGCCACCCTTGAGCCCACGGTCCCCAACGCCATCCTCCACGTGGGGCCAGGACTCGGGAAGGCACCTCTGTGGTGGCATGCAAATCTTTGTGAAGACATATTCAAGATCAGATAAGGATTAGAAGACGACGATCCTCGGCAGGATCCTTGCCGAGGAAGGCCACCAGACCCCCGGCAAGGCCCTTGCCGGGGACGACAGCGCGCCACGGCAAGACCCTTGTCGGGCCACCCGGCAAGGCCCTCACCAAGGACGCCAGCAGGGCCACCGCCAGGCCCATGTCAACCAAGCTTCCACCGCCATTCACATGCAGCTGCCAGCCCAACCAGCTGGGCGGGCACCTGCGTGGCAACATGCAGCTCCCAGGCCAACTCATCAAGTGCTTGCGTGGCGGCATGCAGATCTTCATGAAGGCTCCACCGCGCCACCTCAGCTGCCTGCCTGCCTACATGGCACCGCACGCATCACTGGCCGAGGCGCGTGTCTAAGCGAGGAGGAGCGGCGACGGACGGGACGGGCCTCGCCCCCATCCCCAATAAAGCAAGAGGACACCTAAGCTACGCATTAAATGCGTCTTGTCCTGTAATACGAGCGATAAGCTCAGGGTACTATACGCCTTTCCACCTCCTGTGTGCCACTGTGGCTGCCCCTTCCGACTATAAACGGAGGGCCATGGCATACTGGAGAAGGATTCGGCTCTTTCAAACCACGCACTGACCACAGCTTGTTCGAGAGCTCAAGAACTCTCTGAAATACACCCACCAAAGCAGGACTAGGGTTTTACGCATCCTCGCGGCCCGAACCTGGGTAAACGATCCTTGTGCTGGCTACTGATCCTGCTCTTCTTGCAACCCTGCGCCCCGGCAACCGTAGTAGGGATTCTTGTGATCCCATGGGTGTCGTTCCACACCGACATAAATGCAAAAGACGCTCCAAGATTTGCACATATCGCATGAACGAAACGAATCCAAAAACATACCGATATTTGTTGAAGAAAGAGGGGATGCCTTCCGGGGCATCCCCAAGCTTAGACGCTTGAGTCTCGTTGAATATTTACTTGGGTTGCCTCGGGCATCCCCAAGCTTGAGCTCTTGCCTCTCTTCCTTCTTCTCACATCGAGACCTCCTCGATCATCAAACACTTCATCCACACAAAACTTCAACAGAAAACTCGGTAAGATCCGCTAGTATAATAAAGTAAATCACTACTCTAAGTACTGTTGCAAACCAATTCATATATTTTTTTTGCATTGTGTCTACTGTAATATAGCTTTTCCATGGCTTAATCCACTGATATAAATCGATAGTTTCATCAAAACAAGCAAACTATGCATCAAAAACAGAATCTGTCTAAAACAGAACAGTCTGTAATAATCTGAACATTAACCATACTTCTTATACTTAAAAAATTCTGCAATCATTAGGAAAAATAAACAATTTGTATAGAAAGGCAGTGCAAAAAGAATCAGAAGCATTTGACGTTCCAGTAAAAAATTAAAATTCGCGCACTACAGCCAAAGTTTCTGTTCTGCACCGCACAAACCAACAAGCATTGTAAACATCCTAAAGGCAAACCTTGGCACATTATTTTTATAATACAATGGAATTGTACAAGGGGATAATTATTTTTGTTGAAAAGTTTCTGTAATCAAGATTCACAAAGTTGCCGTGAGCATGAACAAATTTCAAGGAGCTCTCCCACTTCAACAATGCTTGTCTTTCTCACTTTCACTTTCCTTTTTTAAAAGTTTTGGGTTCCCCTCTTTATTTTTGTTGTTTTTAAACTATATGAAAGCACTCAACAGAAATAAATGACTCTCTAAAACTTCCGGGTTGTCTCCCTGGCAGCGCTTTCTTTAAAGCCATTAAGCTAGGCATATAGTGCTCAAGTAGTGAATCCACCCGGATCCCAAGGTATATCAAAGCCAATTTTAATTAGCAATGATTTGTAATTTAGTAGTGAGCACAAAGTAACATATATCATGTAATGACGAAGTCTATCTCTCTTCCTATGCATCGGCATGTCATAAAAGAACAATTCATGCACACATAGTAAAGGCCAATGCATAGTATAAACAGTTTCTTGCAATTTTATCGTGTGGGAAACATAGAGAGGTGGAGATGTAGTTCCTCTCTCATAATAATTGCAAGTAGGAGCAGCAAGCACATGCATATTATATCTATCAAAATCATCATGTGCAACGGTAAAAGGCAACCCATCAATGTAATCCTTAATAAGTGCAAACTTCTCCGATATAGTGTAGTTTGGAGAATTCAAAAAGATAATAGGACTATCATGTGTGGGTGCAATAGCAACAATTTCATGTTTAACATAAGGAACTATAGCAAGTTCATCTCCATAAGCATAATTCATATTGGCATCTTGGCCACAAGCATAGCAAGCATCATCAAAAAGGGATATTTCAAGAGAATCAACGGGATCATAACAATCATCATAGCAATCATCCTTCGGTAAGCACGAAGGGAAATTAAACAATGTATGAGTTGAAGAGTTACTCTCATTAGAAGGTGGGCACGGGTAGCTAATCCGCTCTTCCTCCTTTTGTTCTTCGCTTTCCTCCTCATCTTTTTCATCCAATGAGCTCACAGTTTCATCAATTTCTTCTTCCATAGATTCCTGCAAAATATTAGTCTCTTCTTGGACAGCGGAGACTTTCTTAATAAGTGCATTAATATCGGAATTGTATTCATAATTCTCATAGCAATATTTGAGGATAGCTAAATTTTTAGGTCTATAAACAGCATCATAAAGATTTTCGATCTCTTTGAACATAGATTCAATTTCATAAGCACCCATAAAAGCAACAAATTCTTCTATTTGTTCCACATCATAGTAATCATATATACCTCTAGCATAAGAAGCCAAGGTTTCATTATCATTAAATTCGCATGAAAAGGGAAGGTGTGGAGACTTCATCCTAGAGCAACAAGTATAATCATATCTCAAGCATAGTTGCCTAGCATACCAATATAACATATAAATTTGATCCCATAATAGTTTCCCTTTTTGTGTCAAGCGATAATCCCTAAAGTATTCACGTTGATCCAACGTTACTCCCATTACATAATTGAATGGGGTTTTCTCAGGATTATCAAAGTAGTACATAATATCTGTCACATAACAAGCATCGAGGGTTTTAGGAGGTTCCCCATCTCCATGAGCAGAAAGTACACCTAATTTTTTTGGTATTTCGTGTTCCATATCCATAACTAAAGATAAAGAACAACTAAGAACAGCAAATAAAAATTACTTAGTTATAAAGCAAACAAGCACACACGAGAATATTCACCCCACACTATTGCTCCACAGCTTTTTGTCACGAGAAAGTTGTTTGTCCTTAGGCAATCGATAACTAGTCTGGTAATCATTATTGCAATTTTATTTGAGGGAGAGGCATAAGCTAACATACTTTCTCTACTTGGATCATATGCACTTATGATTGGAACTCTAGCAAGCATCCGCAACTACTAAAGATCATTAAGGTAAAACCCAACCATAGCATTAAAGTATCAAGTCCTCTTTATCCCATACGCAAACAACCTACTTACTCGGGTCTGTGCTTCTGTCACTCACGCCACCCACCATAAGCAAATCATGAACATATTGCAAACCCTACAGCGGGAATCCCTCACGCTTGCGCGACACGGAGAGCACCATAGGACAGCACCAATAATAAAACATGCAACTCAAACCAATCTTGATCATCAAATAACCAATAGGACAAAACAGATCTACTCAAACATCATAGGATAGCCATACATCATTGGGAAATAATATATAGCGTTGAGCACCATGTTTAAGTAGAGATTACAGCGGGTAAGAGAGAGGTTACACCGCTGCATAGATGGGGGAAGAGTTGGTGATGATGGCGGTGAAGTTGTTGGTGAAGATTGCGGTGATGATGATGGCCACGGCGGCGTTCCAGCGCCACCGGAAGAGAAGGGGAGAGGGGGCCCCTTCGTCTTCTTCTTCCTTGACCTCCTCCCTAGATGGGAGAAGGGTTTCCCCTCTGGTCCTTGGCCTCCATGGCGTGGGAGGGGCGAGAGCCCCTCCGAGATTGGATCTATCTCTCTGTCTCTCTCTGTTTCTGCGTTCTCCTCTACTGCCCTTTCACTGTTTCGTATATATATGGAGATCCGTAACTCCGATTGGGCTGAAACATTCGCCGTGATTTTTTTACCAAAAATTAGCTTTCTTGCGGCCGAAGAAGGGCATCAACCGCCTTACAGGTGGCCCACGAGGGTCAGGGGCGCGGCCAGGGGGGCAGGCGCGCCCCCCTGCCTCGTGTTCACCTCGGGCACCGTTTCGCGTTGATCTTCCTCCCAGATTTTCCAAATATTCCAAAAATAAGCTCCGTCCATTTTTATCCCATTTGGATTCCGTTTGATATGGATATTCTGCGAAACATAAAACATGCAACAAACAGGAACTGGCACTGGGCACTGGATCAATATGTTAGTCCCAAAAATAGTATAAAAAGTTGCCAAAAAGTATATGAAAGTTGAATAATATTGGCATGGAACAATCAAAAATTATAGATACGACGGAGACGTATCATTGATAGAATCGATAGTTTCATCAAAACAAGCAAAACAATGCATCAAAAACAGAATCTGTCAAAAACAGGACAATCTGTAGTAACGTGAACATTCACCAAACTTATGTAACTCTAAAAATTCTGAAAAATTAGGACAAATTAAAAAATTTGTATAGAAGTACTTTGCAAAAAGTTTTAGAAGAATTTGACTTTCCAGTAAAAAATATAAAATCATGCACTACAGCCAAAGTTTCTGTTTTTGCACCGCACATACCAAACAAGCAATCTAATCATCCTAAAGGCAAATCTTGGCACATTATTTTTATAATACAATGGATTTATACAAGGGGATAATAATTATTTTTTGAAAAGTTTCTGTAATTCAAGATTTGCAAAGTTTCCATGGGCATGAACAAAGTTCAAGGAGCTCCCCCACTTCAACGGTGCTCGTCCTTCTTACTTTCACTTTTGTTTTTGAAAACTTTTAGGTTCCCCACTTTATTTGTTTGTTTTTAAACTTTATAAAAGCACACAACAGAAATAAATGACTCTCTAAAACTTCCGGATTGTCTCCCTGGCAGCGCTTTCTTTAAAGCCATTAAGCTAGGCATAAAGTGCTCAAGTAATTGATCCACCCGGATCCCAAGGTATATCAAAGCCAATTTTAATTAACAATGATTTGTAATTTAGCAATGAACACAAAGTAATATATATCATGCCACAACGAAGTCTAACTCTCATCCTATGCATCGGCATGTCATAAAAGAACAATTCATGCACATCAAGTAAAGGCCAACGCATAGTATAAACAGTTTCTTGCAATTTTATCGTATTGGAAACATAGAGAGGCGGAGATGTAGTTCCTCTCTCATAATAATTGCAAGTAGGAGCAGCAAGCACATGCATATTATATTTATCAAATTCATCATGTGCAATAGTAGAACACAACCCATCAATATAATCCTTAATAAGCGCAAACTTCCCCGATATAGTGTAGTTGGGAGAATTCAAAAAGATAATAGGACTATCATGCGTGGGTGCAATAGCAACAATTTCATTCTTAACATAAGGAACTATAGGAAGTTCATCTCCATAAGCATAATTCATATTGGCATCATGGCCACAAGCATAGCAAGCATCAATTTCATGAAAAAGGGATATTTCAAACGAATCCAAGGGATCATAGCAATCATCATAGCATTCATCCTTTGGTAAGCAAGAAGGGAAATTGAACAATGTATGGGATAAAGAGTTACTCTGATTAGAAGGTGGGCACGGGTGATCAATCCGCTCTTCCTCCTTTTGTTCTTCGCTCTTCTCCTCATCTTTTTCATCCAATGAGATCACAGTGTCATCAATTTCTTCTTCCATAGTTTCCTGCAAAATATTAGTCTCTTCTTGGACAGCGGAGACTTTCTCAATAAACACATCAATATCGGCATTATATTCATAATTCTCATAGCAATATTTAAGTATAGCAAAATTTTTAGGTCTGTAAACAGCATCATCAAGATTTTCACACTTTTCAAACAAAGATTCAATTTCATAAGCACCCTTAAAAGCAATGAATTCTTCTATTCGTTCCACATCATAGTAATCATATATACCATTAGCATAACAAGCCAAGGTTTTATTATCATTAAATTCACATGAAAAGGGAAGGTGTGGAGCCTTCATCTTAGAGCAGCAAGTATAATCATATCTCAAGCATAGTTCCCGAGCATACCAATGCAACATATGAATTTGATCCCATAACAGTTTCCCTTTTTGAGTCAAGCGATGATCCCTAAAGTATTCACGTTGATCCAACGTGTCTCCCGTTATATAATTGAATGGGGCTTTCTTAGGATTATCAAAGTAGTGCATAATATCTTTCACATAATGGCCATCGAGGGTTTTAGGAGAGGTTCCCCATCTCGATGAGTAGCAAGTACACCTAATTGTTTTGGTATTTCGTGTTCCATATCCATAACTAAAGATAGAGAACAACTTAGAACAGCAAATAAAATCTACTTAGTGATAAAGCAAACAAGCACACACGAGAATATTCACCCCACGCTATTGCTCCCCAGCAATGGTGCCAGAAAAAGGTCTTGATAACCCACAAGTATAGGGGATCAATTGTAGCCTTTCTCGATAAATAAGAGTGTTGAACCCAACGAGGAGCTAAAGGTAGGATTTGTATTCCCTTCAAGTTCTATCAACCACCGATACAACTCTACGCACACTTAACGTTCGCTTTGCCTAGAACAAGTATGAAACTAGAAGTACTTTGTAGGTGTGATAGGATAGGTTTGCAAGATAATAAAGAACACGTAAATAAAAGATATGGGCTGTTTAGATAAAGAAACAACTAAGTTAGTCTTAGTGGAGATCTTTTTTTCACAAGAAATTTATTTGTCCCTAGGCAATCGATAATTAGACCGGTAATCATTATTGCAATTTTATATGAGGGAGAGGCATAAGCTAACATACTTTCTCTTCTTGGATCATATGCACTTATGATTGGAACTCTAGCAAACATCCGTAACTACTAAAGATCATTAAGGTAAAACCCAACCATAGCATTAAAGTATCAAGTCCTCTTTATTCCTGTCGAATTCGGGGCTCCGCGGACCCAAGATAGATTCAAACTCTAGGGTGCGTGCGAAGAACTCAACCTCCCCAGTCTGCCAAACTAAAGAAGAATGGGACAAGGCAGTTTACCCAGGTTCGGGCCACCTTGCGGTGTAATACCATACTCCTGCTTTCTGGTGGATTAGCCTCGAGGTGGGCTGAGGATGAACTGGTACAAAGGGAGAACAACCTCAGGAGGTGTGTTCTTGTGTTTGTGTGAGCTGGTGAGGGTGTGGATGGCATGAATGTTGCGTCCTCCTCTATGGTGGTGGCTAGGCTATACTTATAGTGGCCTTGGTCCTCTTCCCCCAAAATGAAGGCGGGAATGGATCCCACAATGGCCAAATTCGAAGGGATACAATTAGTACATCTTATCCTGACCAAAGGTGGTCTTCGCCTGCAAAGCTTCTGGCTGTGACGCCTTGGTGGGCTCGGCAATGACCTCCGTCTTGGTGTCCTAGTGGTCTTGGTCTTGTAGCACGAAAATGGAAACCTTTGGCTGATCCCTCGGGACTCCCCGCCTGCGCTTGCCTCTTTAGCACCGAAGGGGGAACCTGTTGTACTGCGCCCGCTGGTGCCCGCCTGGCCTTGGTCGTCATGGCTTGTGTCATCTTTCTCAACCTCACGAGGCGAGCACCTGCATAGGAAACTCCGCTCCTCGGGAGCCAGCCTAGTGGAGACTACTCCCTCTGCAGGTCTTGGCATCGTCCGCCTTGCGAGGCTTGGACCCTCGCGAGGGTCTTGTGTTGTTGATGCTGAAGGTGGGCCGTACCAGGCCGTTGATGGAGCCACGCCGTGGGCCGCAGGCAGGCAAGTCTGGGTACCCCGGTTCCCAGAATGCCGACAGTAGCCCCCGGGCCCAAGACGCGCTCGGACTTGGCTTCGAGGCGAAGCCAAAGGGCAAGGGCGAAGCGCCGTGGGCCCCAACCGCCTGCGGACCCGGTCGACGCGTGGCGCTTGATGGGACGTGGGTGTCTCTGCTTCCCCACGCTGCCTCGGCAATCGTTCGAATTGACAAGAGCCTGCTGCATGCAAAAAGATCATCATTACTGCAGATCATGGAGGCCGGCGGTTGGCCTCCCTCTGGCTATAAATGGGGGGAGGGGCGGAGCCCCCCTGCTCATCTCCATCTTCTCGCTGCTCGCTCTTCCTTCTTCTTCCTTGTCTTGCCGTCTTGCCGAAGCGTCCATGGCGCCAATAAGGAGGTTTTTCGCGGCGGAGAAGGGAAAAGCTCCTCGGGAGGAGCTCGGGCCACTCCCGTCGAAGAAAAGGCTCGGCCTCTCCCACGAGGCCGGCGAAGAGCGCGAGGTGACGCGGCCTTGGCACGAGCGGCCTCCGTCGGGCTTCCCGCTCCCCGTGTATCACTACTAGGGAAAAGGCTACTAGTAGCATGGGTAAATTGGTTAGTATAGCACGGGTACCCACGCTACTACTATCGCGCTACAGCTAAATGTTAGTAGTAGCGCGGGTAAACCCACGCTACTACTAACATTTTAGTAGTAGCATGGGTGCCACCCGCGCTACTACTAACTAAATAGTAGTAGCGCGTCTATATTACCACACGCTACTAGTATCCTAAATACTAGTAGAGCTCATTTTTTCCCCACGCTACTACTAACTAATTAGGAATTAAAAAATAAAATCCACCAATTCCATTTTATGCATACAATTCTGACTACTGAAACAAGCCCAGATTTGTAATAAACCAGCAGCATTGCACATCATTACAAATCCAAGATTTATAGTAAAACGGGAGCATTAGATATCATTTACAAGTCTATTTTGGCCAATTCTGTGTCATATTGTGCGAATCCGTGATAACCTCTAGCTATGATCTCTGCACAAACCTTCCCACTCTGTCGCTATCTTCTACCTGTGAATGAAAACAAACATTACTTATCAGAGAAGTAAATGTGAAAGCTGATTGCATATATAATGAATTAATTGTTCATAGTATTCTGAAACATGCACATAGCCATTGGGACGTATACTTCATGACAAAATACATTTTGATGTGCTAGAAATTTACCAATTTTTGTGTAGATCACATCAAACCGTAATTCATGATGAAACTTTACAAACGTCTAGTATACATTCCTATATACATGTGTCATGTTTCTAGAATTTTTTGAAACTTTAAACTTGTTTTTTTTGAAAAAGAACGGAATTTAGGCTCCATAGAGCAAGAGCTCCATTAGCAATTTTTGACAGTACTTCATGGTTCTCTCTTTTATTAGCCAACCCACACTTGTATTTTGTTGAAGCTAACCCACACTTCTCTCATGGTTTCCTATAGTCGTGTATAACTACGTCACCAACTTAAGATCCCCAATAGGGCACCACCAGGCATAACCTACCAGGCCAACAGACCAGTGAATATACTATGGCCAAAACAGCCATGCATAAACTTGGAAGATATACTGCAATGGATCAAGGTCTCAATGCCTAAAGTTCTCTCTTTTAGGAGATTTTACAGTAAAGAATACAAGCTGCCTCTAAACAGAAGGAGTCGGCAGGAATATTTAGTATCAGAGTGCTATCTAGAGCACCTATGTTAATGTCGTCCATACAGTTGATTTAACTCTTACTAGTTCATACTAAATTTACATAATTCGGGACATTTAAAAAAATGTGAAGAAAATAGCATCTTCAGTTCCGCAGAAGGCAGTTAGTAGTTCATACTACTAATTTTACATAAACTAAATGTCATGTTTGTTTGTTCATGTGATTAGCAGTAACAAAATGCATATGAATCACATACCACTTACATAGGTGAACATTTGAACTAATTTAAGTACACAGTAGAGTCACATACCACTGATTTTTGTAGGAGATATGCCCTAGAGGCAATAATAAATGATATTATTTATCTCCGAGTTCATAATTATGTTTATGTTCCATGCTATAACTGCAATGATTCTCGAGTCTGCAATATCCACGAGGCTCGGAGGAAGACTCATATGCACGTGTGGAATAATAAACGGTAAGAAGTATTCCTAGTCTGGCCTCTAAGACTAGCTCAAGTGTTGCATGATGATTCTGTTTTCCTGGTCATGGGCATGTCTATGCCAGCAACTTTGAGGGCACAATGTTAAGAGAACATTTGTGTTGAATCAACCCGGATTGATGTTATGCTATGAGATTCATTCGTCACAAGTTTATTGGTACATAACACAGAGATGGTTAACGTTTGCATGATTCCTTAATCCATGAGAGTATCGAGTTTCTTCATGCTTGCTTCATGAACTTTGGAGTTTGTTAAACGTCATCCGTAAATGGGTGGCTATTACGGCGGCTTACGGGTTCATGGACAAGTGTGTCAAATAACTTGATAGCTCAAGATTGGGATTTGCTGCTCCGACGATGGAGAGATATCTCTGGGCCCTCTCGGTGTTACGGTATCCATCATCGTCTGGCCAGACACTTTGTGATTTGATCACGGGGATGCCGGAACACGATAACGAGAAAAGAGAACAATACCGGTAACGAGGTAACTAGCATAGTGGACAAGTTGTTGATCCACGGGAATGCCAACATGTCTCACCTCGGGTATTTGTAACATATCGCGAAGCAACAGGAATAGCACACGGCAACTGGAGGTTCACTCGAGTATTTATTCGTGTGGGTATAGGGGTCAATATGGGTGTCCACGGCTCCGATGTTGATCATTGATCGGAAGGGGTTCCGGGTCATGTCTATACTTCACCGAAACTATAGGGTCACACGCTTAAGGGTCATCTATCTGCTGAATACTAGACAGGGAGTCTGAGAGAAAATCACCGAAAAAGTTTCGGACACCGAAAAGTTTCGGACAGCGGAATCGTACCGCAGAGAGAGGTCATCGGATAAGTTTCGATGATACCGAAAAGTTGTTTCGGGATACACCATTAAGTCAAATTGGTTTCGGCACATGCCTGATAATTCTTGGAGGATGCCAGAATCATTCTGGAAGCTTTTTGGAATTTTCTGAGATAAAAACCGGAAATGTTCCGGAGCTGCCGGAGCCACTTTAGATGCGTTTCGCAGATGAAAATCACTAAAACCGGAATTGTTTCGGAATGCGTTGAAAATCATTTTAGTGGGTACTGGAAATGTTCTTAGCCCACATAAATATTTTTAGTTCGATCAGACGCTGAAAAATGTCGTCGTGAATAGTGAAAATCAGCTTTATGGTTACTTTATGGAAAGCCACCTTTTGGGGCTTTGCTCCAAAAGATCTTCGGGATGACATGGATGGATAGGAGCCATTTTTTGGGCCCCTCATGGGGGTGTGGCCGGCCACATGGGGTATCCCCCCTTGGGGACCCTCTTGTTCCTTGGTTTCACTCCTAGGTCCTTGTGGAAGGACTTCATTCATGTGCATTTTGGGTTTTTTGTGAAACTACCCTACCCCCTTGGGATTTCCTATAAATAGAGGTGGAGGGGCAGCCCTCCACACTCATCCCTTGCTCTCATACACATGCCATGCATTATCTGGCTTCTTCTCTCCCTCCCACGAAAAGAGTTTCGTAGAGCCGTAAGGCTGTCTGGGTTCCGGCAGGAACTAGTTCTGGACGGCGAAGCCCTGCCGGATAGATGACACCGTATGTGTGCAACTCTGTAGAGAGATCGTAGTTTCGGTCTTAGTTCGTGAGTGCCTCCCGAAGGGCTGTCCGTGTGACCGTTCGAGTTTCGAAGGTCCTCCCGAAGGGCTGTCCGAGTGACCGTTCGAGTTTCGAAGGTCCTCCCGAAGGGCTGTCCGCGACACCGTCCGGGGGGCTGTTCGACCGCCTCCCGGAGGGCTGTCTAAGGAGCAGATGAGGGTATACATCCTCGCGGTTGGGAGGTTGTAAATCCTAGCTGCGGGGATCTGCACCGCCGATCGTCATCGACTCTACTTCCCGCTGCGCTACGAGTCGGTAACGAAAAAGATCAAACCATGTATGCAGTCTCCATAGTGGTCCTGGGCTGGTGCGTAGGTCGGAATTTTTTTGTTTTCTGCTGCGTTCCCCTACAATTTTGTTCTCGGATACACCGGCAAGTCATTGCCTCAATTGCTTGGGATTGGTGACTGCTACAACAAGACTCAATCTAAAAAGCTCAGAGCCATGTTAAGAACTGCAAGAGAAGGTGCATGCTACTCAAAGGTAATAACCACGATTGTCATGTAGTGCTGGAAATCACCATAAATTGTCATTCTTCCGTCCACTGAAATGGTATATGTTTCATGAACTCAAATGTGTGCTCCTTGAACTATTCTAATGTTTCTACGAGTTGGAAGATCCGGTATTTCTTTTCCAACTGTTGTACTATGGCCCTCTTTTGTTCCTAACAAAGGTGCCAGTAAAACAGAATCAACAACAAAGAACAATAATTACATTATACAACAGAGAATCACCAAACAAAGAAATATACCTTCTTGATCTTCATAGAGAGTGAGGTCAGCGTCTGCGTTGTGGTCACCATGTCTGAGCCCTGTTTTAGCAGCTCATGGACATATGAGTGCCTTGTCGCCTTAGCGACGTGGGCTAGTGTCGGAGAAAACGACATCTATGAGACCACGGGGATCCCTTCTACGGTTTGGCAAAGAACAGGGGCTAAGCAAAGAGTAGATCTAGTGATCAACACCACGGGTCCTTACCCAGGTTCGGGCCGCTGTGATCCGTAAAACCCTAGTCCTGCTTGAATTTGTATTGATTGTTCTTGAGCTTCGGCTCGTTGCTATGCATGCAAGCTGGGCCGAGAGGTCCAAAAAGCCGAATCCCCCTCCATTACGCCGTGGGCCTCCTTTTATATGACCAAGGGGCTGCCGCAGTGGCATGCAGGAGGTGTAAAGTAACTACAGTGTATGCAGGAGCTGTAAACCGCTATAGTACACATGCTTATCTTGGTCATCTAAGGACAAACGCATTGAATGCGCCGCTTACGTGCCCTCTAGCTTTATTGGGGACGGGGACAGTGCCTGTCCCGTCCCTTGCCGCCCCGCCCTATCTTGACACGCATCCATGCCAATGGGGCATGGAGTGCCAAGTTGGCTGGCCATCTGCTGCGCTGGAGAGCTGGTAGGGTCTTCACGAAGATCTGCATGCCTCCACACAGGCGCCTGCCAGGCTGACAGGTCAGCCCCCGCACTGGAGTGGTGACTGGGCAGCCGAGTCTGTCCACGGTCTTGCCGATGTCCTCTGCAAGGATCTTGCCGGGGCCATGTGGGCGTCCTCGACAAGGATCTTGTCGGCGTCTCGTCTTCTGGCCTTCACAAAGATCTGCACGCCACTACGCGCGCGACCTTGGATTCTGGCCTTAACATTGTCGATGGTGTCAGAGCTCTCAACCACAAGGGTGGTGCTCTGGTTGGTGCTCTGTAAGTCATCCCAGCAAGGATCTTGCCGGGGTCTCGGAAGCGGCCCTTGCCGGGGACCCAGCTTGTCGTCTGTTCTCTGACTTGGCTGTTTTTCTTCGTCTTGTATCCGTCCTCGATCGCCCTTTTTGCGCTTTCCCATGCATGTGGTCATGACTGCCCATGCACAAGTATGGGGTGCTAAAGGCCCAAACTTTAGTACACCGACAACCAGTATCCCCATCGGCTGTCTCCCCTTTCTTCTTTCTATCAAAGAAAACCAAGCTAAGAAATACAGTACCACAAGCTAGAAGAAATCCATTGATTTAACCCTTGCATCAGCTTGCCTCTCGCGTGTAACCTCCAGAAGCTGAAGTTGCAGATGCCCCTGTATTTGGGGTAGGTCCAATGCGCCTTCTTCGCTGCCTGCTTCATGTTCTCGCCATGCGTAAACAAGCCAAAGAGGAAAAACCAGATCAGACCAAGACGGATATGCTAATTGATTGAAATCGTGGAAGAAATACATTTTACCTGTTGATCAGGCACGTGTGGTAGAAGTGGATTGAGCAGGGCCCCTTCTCCCGGGGCTGCTTGCAGGCCACCACAAAGTCTGTTGTTTTCTAACGACACTCCAAGCGGGCAACCAAAAACAACAATGATAGATTAATCAAATCCTCCCGCGAACAGATTGACCCACGAGGCACTTGCAGATCCGGAATGGCGCTCACCTGGTGGCAGGTCTTGCCGTTCTCCGCGTCATAGATCTAGCCGCCGATGGTGCGGATTCCGGGGCACGCGTTGCATTTCCTCGGAGCCGCTTTCTTGGCCTCCTCTGTCTGCTCCACCGGCACGGGCACGCTCTTCGCGCCACCACCAGCGCCTTTCTTCCTCCCCATGAAGAGGCGCTCGAGGAAATGGGGGGAAGAGGCCACCGTGCCTGAAACCCTAGCCGTGGGGGAGGGCTACTAATGCGAGGCAAGACGGCCGGCATATGTGGCGGCAACGAGGAGAGAGGGTGAGCGCGGGGGGGGGGGTGAGAGATTTTTTAGCTGTAGCGCGGCCTACCAAGCCCAGGCTAGAAGGGTTAATCGGCGGATTTTCATCGACCGACGGTAGTAGCGCGGGTTGTACCTTAAGCTCTACAACTATTTTATTAGTAGTAGCGTGTGTCGTATACCCCGCGCTACTACTACGTCTTGTCCGCGGGACACGGTTGGAGATATTTACTAGTATCATGTTTTTTGGGTCACGCGCTACTAGTAATATTTAATGGTAGCACGGGTCAATATAGGGCGCTACTAGTAATTAGCAGTAGCGTGGGTTAATATAGCACGCTACTAGTAAGCGTCTGCATATAAGCTTTTTCCTAGTAGTGTATGCTCGCGCGTAGAGCCCTGTGCACGGGGGAGAAGCCCAGCGCCGCGAGAGTCGGGGTCGCGGAGGAGGACAGACGGTGGCTGTATGGCCGCCCAGCTCATGCACCCATGCGGAAGGCACAACGCGCGAGTTTGTGGTGTGGGCGGCAATGCCCCCGCGCACATGGATCTGGCTCCCGTAGTTCTTCATAGGGGATATACCGCCAGGGGGCCCGCCGAGCTGTGGCTGCAACACACAGGGTGCTGCAGCCAAGCTACGGAAGCGGAGGTCAAGGTCGTCCTCCCGGGCGATGTCTTCATGACTCAAGGATGGGGCGAGATCGCCCGTGCCTGCTGTTCGGAAGGGGCCCTCGCCATCCACTTTGAATACGACGGAGCCTCCACGCTTTTCTTCAAGGTCTTCGGCGAAGACGGCCGGCGCCTAGAGTGTTGCCCCGAAATAGGCGATCCACGCGGTGCGGCCACGGGCGTTGAACTTGCCCTTGGTCTTGCCAATAGCTCTTCCACCAGCAGCAGCGACTCCTCATAATCTAGTGATTCTACGGAGTCCAGTGATGATGACAACTACGAGCCGCTGAGCACTCGCCGTGCCCGGAGCAGGGCAGCATCATCCACCCGGCGTCGTCAGTGACGCCGTGTGGCCGGGGTTCTCCAAGGTCCTCTTCTTTTGTTTCCTGCGCGGAATCGCGACGAGCCCCGCGGGGGTGTGTAAGAAACTCTAATGCTTTTGCCTCGATGTTATTATTCCTAGTTTAGTGCTGAGATTGCGTATCCCGCCTTGGCACGGTGTTTCCTTTCGCTCTCGCGGTAGCTTAGTGCTCTACGCTGACAGGACCCAGTCCCCAGGTGGCTTCAGCCATTGCTAGTATGCCAGGTCGCGATGCCGTGGTCAAGGCCAAGAGGTGAGCGGCCCGAGGTCTGGTAAGAGCTCCTGAGGCGCGATGCTCGGGAGGTCCCCTTTAGCATGCAAGCAGCTCCCTGAAGGTCAAAAGGGGAAACGGCCTTGCCCGAGCGAGTTCACGAGAGTCAAAGTACTG
Organism: Triticum aestivum; assembly: GCF_018294505.1. Classification (NCBI taxonomy): domain Eukaryota; kingdom Viridiplantae; phylum Streptophyta; class Magnoliopsida; order Poales; family Poaceae; genus Triticum; species Triticum aestivum. Next base: position 166,138,879 of record NC_057802.1, read on the forward strand.
AATCGTGAGGTTTACGCTAGCGCATAGGTGGTGACTTATCTTGGTGAGTCCGTGATGGTCCCTTTGCTGCGAAGATAGTTGTGGTGCGATGCCCAACCGCGTCCTGGTGGCGGTGTTCTCACGCGGGGCTCACGCCGACCCCCTTCTTCCCCGCTCATCTAGTGCTCTACATCCTCGGGTCCCGGCCCTCGAGCGAGGCTCTGCCGCCTCTAGTATGCTAGGTCATGATGCCATGGTCAAGGCCAGGGGGTGAGGGCTCGAGATCCAGTAGGCGTTCCTGAGGCTCGATGCTCAGGGGCACCCCCTTTAACATGTAAGCGATTTGCGTGAAAAAAAAGAGTGGCTAGCGGGGCCACCCATAGTCCCGACTCTGGAGGTCCCTGCTAGTAAGTCCGGGGAGGAGAACATAAAACATAACCGCGCTTGCTATCTTGTCGCTAATCTTTCCGCAAGAAGATGAAGGCACTGAGGATCTGGTGAGGTGACGTGCGCGGGGCAGGTCGTGAGGCAGAGCTCGATCTCTCAGATTTATCAGCACTGCAGGGACGGACCCGAGAAAAGGCACCGTGCTAGCATGTGTAGCCCCCGTTACGGGATGAACAAGAGGCGGGTTAGCAACACGCGGAGGCCGCGAAGGGTGACAAAGCACCGAATATACAGGTGATAATCATAAAGCGACTCATGAAAGAGTAAGGCCAGTTATGATAGATGCCAAAAAAATGATACATGCCGCAGGGACGGACCCACATGGCTTGGGGATAATGTAGCCCGAGGGGCGCCCCCAACTGAACAAACCAAAAAGTGTCACCTGGCACCATTGTTGAAGAAGTGTTGAAGTAGTAGAAGACGCGTGCTGCAGAAGTCGCTCCTCACGAGTCACCCAGGTCCTGAACCTCGTGAGGCTTTGGAGACCCGGGGAGGTCGCGAGGATCACACGCCACCTCTGATAGGATCGCCTAGTGCCTGGCCTCATGAGCTGCCAGGACGCCCCACATGTGGCGCTGGTGCGTGGCAGCCCTGTTTAGCAAACCGAAAGGCATGCGAACGTAGCTGTGAGGGGGCCCTCGCACCGGCCAACATGGGACGGCCAGAAGAGCTCCTGAGACGCGGCTCTGTTGAGCCCTGGGATGTTGACGCAGACGCGCAGATCGCCACCCTTGTTAGGGGAGGGAGCCGTGCTAGGTGGTGCAGGGCGACACTCGCCTCGCATGGCTCTTGCCTCCTGAAGCTCCTTGGTTGCCTTGGTGATGAACTCCTGAGCGCATGGCGCCTCGTGCCCTCCTCGCAGAAACGCGCGTTGAAGCATGCCTCCACATGGTGCCCGAGCGCCTCCCTCGTGACGCTGGCCAGGTCAGAGGCCCTCCAGAGGAGAGCCCCCGAGCCTAGCCTGAGAGGGGCGCCGGGCGCACCTTCCTATGGGAGAGGGGAAGGCGCCCCGTCAGTGGGCGCAGGTCCTGAAACATGGCCGTCGGACGCCTCATCCTCCTGAGGTCCTAGGCGGAGCAGCTGCTTCTTCTTCTTGGGAACGGCCTCAGGAGGGTAGACAGCGCCCTCGTCATCTGGGTTCTCGACCGCCGCAGCCTGGTAGGCGCGCTCGAGGGAGCACACCGCGTCCTTTTCGTCGCAGGCAACCGTGATGATGCCTCCGCTCCCTGGCATCTTGACGACATTGTAGCCATGATGAGTCGTAGCCATGAACTTGGCCAATGCCGGGTACCCAAGAATGGAGTTATACAGGCGGCTGATGCGGGCGATCACTGGTGCGCGTCGGTCCTAAACAAACGGTTTTTTACCCCTTACTGCGACGGCATTTGGAACCGTCGCCAAGTGAGTGTGTGCGATAGGGTGTCCTTCCCACACGACCCAGAAATCGTCGGGGATAGGCCCTCCTGGGACCCAGGCTGGGGCCGTGTGCTATTGGGCGAGGCATCGAAACCCAATCATTTCCGTAGGTATGTACATCCCACACGGTGAATCCCAGAAATCATTTCCGTAGGTATGTACATCCCACACGGTGAATCCCAGAAATCATTTCCGTAGGTATGTACATCCCACACGGTGAATCCCATAAATCATTTCCGTAGGTATGTACATCCCACACGGTAATCCGAGAAAATCATTTCCGTAGGTATGTATATCCCACATGGTGAATCCCAGAAAAACATTTCTGTTCGTATGTATATCACACAAAGTTAATCCAAGGAATACGTTTCCGTTCTTATGTACATCCCACACATTCAATCCAGGGAAAGCGTTTCCGTTAGGACGTAAATCCCACACAGTTTTATGTGTAGGATCGTGTGTGAAAGGTGTAACTATCACACATGGTCTTCCTTGGTTAACTGTTTGCTTTTATCAACTATATCACACACGATTTGATGAAGAAAACTGTGTGGCATTGGGCTATCCATCGCAACCGCTTTTACTGCTAGAACCGTTTGCAAAGGTCCATGACACATTTAGCAGGTTTATTAGTTTACAATTAATAATTCCAGTATTAAGCAAATTCACATTTCATATCGAACAGCTGTTTGCCAATTTCATATCAGGCACATAAATATATTATAACATCACAGTACGGTAGATACATGAAAACAACTCAGTACAACATATAGCTAGTTCAACTTCATAAGAACAATATATTCATTTCCCTAATCGAGATCATCCAGGCTCGTCTTATCCACCTCTGCTTTTAGTTCAGTAAGAACCCGTTTTGCACAGGCCAACTGGGAAAGTGCCTCCTCCTTCACCAACACCATCTTAGCAAAGTCTTTAAAAAAATCTGAGCTCATTCTCCACCTTCAACTTTTTATCCCGCATCTTGAAATATGCTTCAGCGTTGACAAGACTTTCTCTAAGCCTAGCTGTGTTCACTTCCTCATACATGCTCCAGAGCTTCCTTATGCACATCTTCGAAGACTCTCGCCACTCTTGATCAACCCACTCCAAGTAAGAACACTTCCGTTCATCCTATAATATTTAAAACTAGATCAGTAACAATTGTAGGGGAAATGGGTTTATAGCAACATAGAAAATCACCGATGCTTATTTTGAAAAACTGAAGAAACATGTTAATTATGACATATCTTCTCAAAAAGATCAATGTGCAAATGAAATAATTGGTACTGAGACAACAAACAAATTCTGGAACATCAGAAGCTATAATTAACTACAATGACGCTAAAGTTCTTACTCATGTACAATAAATAACAAATTGAACATTTTATGAGGAAGGTAAATATAACTGCAACAACATAGCGACAGTGTTTGGATGACAGCAAATTGATACTAACAGGTGTGTACATGCACAAAATTTTTAATATAGAACTAATAGCACTAAGGCCGTCCACTATGTATGCCAAAACTGGTGTAAAGACAATTGTTGCTACATCTCGCACCGGTGCCTAGAACTGGCGAGCCGATGCAGCGGAAAAAAAATTCAGGGACCCGGACTCCGGAGCACGTAGTTGCTCCGATGCCCAGTTCCTTCGTGCCATAAAGATTTAGTATTTTACTACTTGGCTGCTCGGATGTGTGGACCAAAGTTGGCTAATTTTCTAATGGCACTGCTGATGAGATGGCAACAATTTAAGATACTTGGTACAAACTGTGACACTGTCTTAGGATGCGTTTGGTTGAAGGTGTGGTATGAATGGGTTGGGACTGTGACAGTGTCTGAATCACATCTAACGAATGATTTGTAACAACGGAAGAGGGTCTAACCTTCTCTGCACATGCCAGAAACTTCCACCCAGTGTCCACAGAATCAAACACAAGTAGCTTCATGCATGGAGATCGATGGTGACAACGAGCAGATAGATCTTCAGCCACCCCGCTCCAGTAAAAATCCTTCATTCCAAGTCATAGCCCGAGAGAGAAAAGAGAGGCATACCCGGGTGGTGAAGTAGTAGTCGCCGGAGGAGGAACCGCTGGAGATGTCTTTGAAGAAGACCATGGCAACCCCGGCGGTATGATGCGAGACGGCGAGAACGAGGAAGCGGCTATAGCTTAGCAAGGAAGGAAGGAAGGAGGAAACAGGGGAAATGTGACTTGTGGTCGGGGAGAAAAGGGGGTGGGGAAGGGGGAAGGGGCGGGGGAAGGGGCGGGGGTAGATATTTTGGCGGTAGGCCAAAATTTTGGAAATGTGGAGGGAAACTTTGCGCGCGGTGCCGCCGGACCATTCACTTTGAACGATTGTGTGCATCGCAAACGATTCTTCTGCTTTACGTGCATGGGATGAGTTTGATAATTCAAATTTTGGTCTCAAGGCGTAGGCACATTCACTTCGAATGCGCGCAGTGCCGCTGGACCATTCACTTTGGATGATTGTGTGCATCGCAAACGATTCTTCTGCTTTACGCGCATGGGATGAGTTTGATAATTAAAATTTTGGTGGAAATTTCCCCGGGTACGTCATTGCATAATTTAACATCGCTTGCTACTTTGGGCACACAAAAGAGTGTACAACAGACAGACCACACTTACTGAATCGAGCAATTTTAGTAATTACACAGAGCCAGTTTACCTAAACACTGCTCTAACAAAAGACCAGCATTAAAAACAAAGCCTAAGTACGCATAATTAAAAATCCGCCGCCGCGCCGGCCTATGCATCGCCGGTGTGAGATGAGACGTCGATGACTTGTCCTGGCGACATGCCGCCGTTGGTGGACTCCGCGTACCCCCTGTTGAAGTCGACCGCGTCCTCGTCCTCGTCCTCGTCATCGGCGCCGTCCTCAAGGTTGTAGTACTCGTAGTAGTGGTTGTGCCATAGCTCGCGTTGGTACTCCACCGCCGATTCCTCGATGAACAGACTCTTCTCTACCTCGACCTCGGCCACGCGCAACTCCTCCTCCCAGTGCTCCTCGATCTCCGCCGCCTCTTGCATCTCCAGCTCCTGCTCGGCGACCTCATGAGGAAGCAGGTGCTCCATGGCCACCGCCGCCTTTTCAGACGTGGGTTGCATGCTGGAGTCCGAGGTGGCCTGGAATATCTTGGTCTGTGCATCCTCGATCTTGGCGTGGATGGCCTCGACCCGGGCCAGGGCGACATCAGTGGCACAGACGGCAGCTCGAGCGCTCTCGGTGTTTGCAGCCACCGTCGTAGCAATAGCTGCAGCCGTCTCGGCTGCTGCAACTGCCCTGTCGGCTGCCGCAGACGCCCTCTCGGCGGAAGCGGCCGCGCTCAATGCGGATGCGGCCGCACTCTCGGCGTAGTCGGCCGCGCTCTCGGCGCAGGCGACGGCCCTCGGGGGGACGCGGCCATCGTACGGGCTTTCACGAAGCGTTTCCATGGCCTCATCTTTGCAAGAAGGGGGTGCGGGAATGGGGATCAGGATTCGTAGATTCGGGGGTTGTCGTCACTAGAGCAGACGAGCCAGCGAAGCTTAAGGAGGGAGACTTAAATAGACCCAGATATTTTCATTGCAAACGGTCCTAGAAAACAACTGTGTGTGATGTTGTAGATATTTTTTATTAGCTGTGAAAGATGATTTTGGAATAAAGTGCCAACGTATGGTGTTTTAAATGAACGAGAAATTTTGTAGTAGTAATACAACTGTCATCTCAAATTTTGGAAAATTTCAGGGGTCATTTGACCTTCTAATACATTTAAGTGATTTTCTAGCCATTTAATGACCGTAATTGAAATTTAAACTACATGTACATGCAACAGCTAACCATAACAGTTTGAAAACTCATATTTCGTGTACTTGTGTGCGATTTAATTCCATGTGCAGTAAATTGGAAGGAATTTTCAAACATATTGGTCTAACGGCTATGACACAATTAAGCATGGAGTGACATGGCATTTTAATTCCAAAAAAAAAATCAGAAACACATGAAACCTTGGTTGATGTAATGTCATGCCACCAAGATGATGTGGTAAAAAAATTGGCATGTTTGACCAAAGTTTGGACACACACCCCTCACAAACCGAAGCAACTCACTAGAAGGCTCGTGGTTCCGAGAGGGAACAATGCATGTTTGATGACGAACGGGAGATAGCTTCCTCTTACGGCCTTCAAATTTTTTTCTACATCTAACGTGCACTACTACAACAATAATGTGAATTTTTTTGAAAATTCTAGGGGTCATTTGACCTTTAAAAGACATTTAAGTGATTTTCTAACCATTTAATGACCGTAATTCAAATTTGAACTACATCTACATGCAACGCCTAACCAAAATGGATCGAAAAATCATATTTTTGTGTACTTGTGTGTGAGTTAATTCCATGTGCAGTAAATTTGAATGAATTTTCAAACATATTGGTGTCAAGGCATGCGCAAATGCATGGAGTGCATGCCATGGCATTTTAATTCCAAAAAATTAAAAAATGATCAGAAAAACATGAAACTTTGCTTGATTTAATGTCATCCCACCAAGATGTTGTGGTTAAAAAATTGGCCTGTTTGACGAAAGTTTGGACACACACCCTCACAAACCAGAGCAACTCACTAGAAGGTTCGTGGTTCCGAGAGGGAACAATGCATGTTTGCTGACGGACGGAAGATAGCTTCCTCTTACGGCCTTCAAATTTTTTCCTACGTTTAACGTGCACTAATACAATTGTCATGTGAAAATTGGAAATTTTCAGGGGTCATTTGACCTTTTAAAGACATTTAAGTGATTTCAACCATTTAATGACCGTATTTCAAATTTGAACTACATCTACATGCAACGCCTAACAAAAACGGTTTGAAAAATCATATTTTTGTGTACTTGTGTGTGAGTTAAAAAAACATCAGACGATGTAAATATCTGGTGTTCAAAAAAGAAAATGTAAAGATCTGGCAAGACAACCGGCCCCCACATGATTGACACTCTATCTCGCGGCTCGAGGTTTGGTAAGTGATTGGCGGGGATCATTAATCACACACGGTTCTGTATTGGAAACCGTCAGCTATTATGTTCACACACGGATTTGCTGCGGGAATTGTGTGTAATTCAAACTACAGTACTCGTAAATTATGGCGACCGACGTGTGTACTGCCCCCGTCGATCTAGATTCCGGCCGCCAATAAATACTACCTTGCTCACGTCGTCCCGCCTGCATTCTCATCTACATCCTCCCCTCGCCGCCGGTCTGCCCATGCGCCGACGAGGAGTCACCGCCCCCCGAGGACTCCTACGCGCCGCCTGACGAGGTTGCGGCGGACCCCCCAACTTTGGATTGGTTTTGGGGCCAGTATAATCTTTGTCTGTGGAAGTCACTGCCGCAGGCTGAGAAAGCCAGGCAAGTGGCGTTCGAGAAGGATATGGCGGAGGAGGAAGCCAGGTACCAGGCGGCCTGTGAAGCCCGTGATGCCGCCTGGAAAAAGGAGGCGGTGGAGCTTTGGGGGCAGGCGCGTCATCGTGCCAAGGAGGTGTACGAAGACGGGTACTTCGCGAGGAAGGTCATAGGCGCTGGGCGCCTCGTTGCTGCATGGAGGTGGGCCGATAAGCTCCAGCGTGCCACCGACGAGGAGCACCGATGGGCGCCCAACGAAATGGCAAGATCGGTCGCGCGCGTCCGCCAGCAAGAGGCAGATCGGTACGTCAAGCGCTGCAAGGCAGAGGAGTTGGAGTACTGCCTCTGCAATGGGAAGACGCCGCGCACCGGGGAGCTGCTGGCGAGGGGCTGCCGGATTACTGGCCCCAAGAGGGATTATTAGTTTTAGTATTGTTCGTTTTCAATTTTATGCATTGTACCTAGTAGTTAAGTATCATCATGTATATGTGATGATATTTTTTTATATATATTCTATGATGATCTAATAAACAATTAATATATATTATGAATTCCATTTTCTATCTATTTTTGTATACTAATTTGAATCTAGCTGCTATCATCCACATATATAGAATGGAAAGCGTATATACACACATTGAAACAGAGCAATAAACAGAGCAATACTATGGTTGCTGTGAATACAAAGCTATCCACGTCGAAACAACTTTTCAAAATAAAATGCGTCCATGAGACCATGACTAGCAGCCCTTGCCTAGGGTAGCTCTTGGCTCTGCCTGAACTCGTGCAGGCGTTTGTCCAAGCGGTCGACACGCTCGTGGTACATCTGGAGCACGATCTCGAGCTCCAAGTTGGCTTTTCATCGGAGATCACCAGCTCGAGGATGCGATTGCCATGTTCCTCTACTGTGCCCAGGTGGACACCTGGGCCAAGGAGGCGGTCGAGCCTACGGACCAGCGCGTTGGCATCCAGCGAGCCGCGGACAAGGTGAACGGCGGCACCCATGCGAACGGCACGGCGGGCGTCCGGTGCAAGTATGGCGTGGCCGACATCTGGTGCAAGTACGGCGCTGAGGGCCTCTGCCCACTCCTGGCGAGGAATGGGGGTACTGACGTGACGTGTACCCAGGTGCGACGCCGTGTCGACAGGAGGCAAGCACTGATGGATCCGCTCTTGCTGTGCGGCGTGCCGCACCTCTCGCTCTGCGGCGCTCCAACGGTCTCGCCGTGCGGCGAGCCGCAGCCTATCGGCGCGGATGCGCCTAGCTTGCTCTGCGGCGCGCCATCATGTTGTGCGGCGAGCTGCAGCCTGTCGGCACTGACATGCCTATCTTGATCCGCGGCGCTCAAGCGCCATGCGCCAAAGGTCTGCTCAACCCTAGCGATGACGTGCATCATAGCGTCGTCCATCGCGTTGCCGGGGAGCGCCTCGGCCTCGACGGGCCGTGGCGCCTGCTCGTTTTCCTCGTCGACGAGGTTGATGGCAGAGGCGATGCTTTGGTGGGTTGGCATGCTTGGAAAAGGTGGATGTGCTACAGGCTGCGCTTGTCGCCTCCGTGCGTCGCGCGCCCCATATGCGCAATATAGCAGGGTGGCGGGAAACAGGTGAGGAAATGGCGGGAAACGGTGGCGTGTTCATAAAACACCATCAATTAATGGAAACTTAGCATCGAGCTAGCACAAGAAGTAGATGATGATCAGATGAACACGGACCACACTAGGGATCCCGTCGGTGATGAATTCATCAATCCCAAGCATTTGAATACTAGCAAGCGTTTGCCCACAACACACACGGCCTATTCCATCACAAATAGGTCGGATGGATCAACTGTATGCCATGTATCGCACATTGTCAAAAAGTAATGCGGTAGACCTTCTTTAACATGTGTTAGAAAAAAAAACTAGGACCTCGAGGTTAAATTAGCTGAGGGAATGGGGCATTTCGGTCATTTGACCGAAATGACCCATCCCATCACCTAATTTAACATCAACACAACTTCCCATCCAGTCACCCATCCGATGGCTGCTCCAGCCTGAGCACACTTAACTTGATAGTTTTCTTACATGAGCTACTGGTGGAACAGCTAGTCCTTGCTGATAGGAATGCCTCTTCGCACCCTTATGGCGTATCCGGATGACCGCCCGTCCCACAATGGCCAATAGATGTTGTATAGACAGAGCATATCACATACGTCTTATTAGAAGCAATCGTGTGTGTTATTATCGGTCTTCGCACACATTTCCGATTACAGACCTATTTGCCGCGTTTCACATACATCTTGTTATATTGAACTGTTTCTATTCTCTTGCCTACTCACAAACAGTTTATCCGGGTGAACCGTATGTTGTACATCGCACACACCTTTGATCTGGCTGACCGTTTCTTTTGTGTTGCCTAATCACAAACAGTTCATCCGAGTGAACCGTATGCTGTGTATCGCACACGCCTCCATCTGGCTACCCGTTTCTTTTGTTTGTCCTCGTCGCAAATAGTTCATTGAACTGAACCGTATGCCCTTCATCGCACACGCAACTAAAACCTGAACCGTGTTTGATGCATCCGTCATCGCAAATGTTTTACACATTTCTGACGGTTTTCATACAGCACCGTTTGCAATTATGGCATCGCACACAGTTTCTCGAAGGGCCTCTGATCGTAGTGTCGCGTTAGCAGCATCCTACAGTAGTGGATGTTGAAGTCAATGAGCTCGGTGTGTAGTTGTCGCGGGTGCCGAAGGTGCCGAAGGTCACGAGGAGGCGGATCTGCCCCGGGGGCAGGTGGAGCCGTCAACAGCCCTGGAGAAAGGCTTGGTGGGGCGAAGCCGGCTGTGGGGCACATGAAGTAGGCCGAATGCTTCCACGGAGAGGACATTGAGGCCGGCGTCGCCATTGATGAGAGTCCTGGTGACCGCTACGTTATAGATTGTCGGGGTGCAGAGCATCGGGAGCGCGCCGGCGCCGGCCGTGGTCGCGGGGTGGTCCCTTGAGTCGAAGGTGAGGTCGGCCTTAGGCGGCACCCAGCCCGGAGGAGCTACCCACTACACGTGGACGGCGCCCATCTAGCGAAGAACTGCTTGACGTGGCGGTCCAAGGCCAGCGCCCGTGAGCCGCCAAGGAGGGCCTTGACGTGTGCGATGAAGAGGCCGCGCGGCTCCTCCCAGGAGGCCACTGAAGACTCCGACAAGCCCAGGAGCCAGGCACGCGGCACACTCGTAAGGGCCATGGACAGCCAGTTCTCCATGGCCTTGTCGCCGCCGCCGGCCGCCCAAATAGCCTCCATATATGCCTGGAGAAATCCCGCCAGATCCGTCGTGCCGTCGTATCGAAGCAGTAGTTCCGTCCTGAACTTGGGCGGCCACTGCACTCGCTGCAAGGCGGGGGTGAAAGCCCGAAGGCCCATGGCACCTCCGAACACACTCGGCGGCCCGGTCGATGGAGCGGCGCCCGCCATGAGAGCCGAATGGTGTAGGCGGGGTACAACAGGCAAAGAGGTGAATCCTCAACGCACCCCTACCTGGCGCGCAAAATGTCAGATTCGGGGCTCCGCAGACCCAAGATAGATTCGAACTCTGGGGTGCATGCGAAGAACTCAACCTCCCCAGTCTTCCAACTCATCGATCTCACGGCCTAGCTCGATGAACTGAAGAAGAACGGGACAAGGAAGTTTACACAGGTTCGGGCCACCTTGCGGTGTAATACCCTACTCCTGCTTTGTGGTGGATTAGCCTCGAGGTGGCCTAGGATGAACTGGTACAAAGGGAGAACAATCTCAAGAGGTGTGTTCTTGTGTTTGTGTGAGCTGGTGAGGGGGTGGATGGCCTGAATGCTCCGTCCTCCTCTATGGTGGTGGCTAGGCTATACTTATAGTGGCCTTGGTCCTCTTCCCCCAAAATGAAGGTGGGAAGGGATCCCACAACAGCCAAATTCGAAGGGAGACAACTAGTACATCTTATCCTGACGAAAGGTGGTCTTCGCCTGCAAAGCTTCTGGTTGTGACGCCGTGGTGGGCTCGGCGATGACCTCCGTCCTGCTATCCTAGCTCTTGGTCTTGTAGCACGGAAATGGAAACCTTTGGCTGATCCCTCGGGACTCCGCGCCTGCGCTTGCCTCTTTAGCACCAAAGGGGAAACCTGCTGTACTGCGCCCGCTGGTGCCCGCCTAGCCTTGGCCGTCATGGCTTGCGTCATCTCAACCACACGAGGCGAGAACCTACATAGGAAACTCCACCCCTCAGGAGCCAGCCTAGTGGAGACCACTCCCTCTGGAGGTCTTTGCGTCGTCCGCCTCACGAGGCTTGGCCCCTCACGAGGGTCTTGTGTTGTTGATGCTAAAGATGGGTCGTACCAGGCCGTCGATGGAGCCACGCCGTGGGCCGCAGGGAAGCAAGTCTGGGTACCCCGGTTCCCAGAACGCCGACAATTCCCGTACGCCATAACCCACTTATCTGTGTTTGTGTTTCTATCACTCACGCAACGCAGACAATAAGCAAACCATGAACATATTGCAAACCCTATAGTGGGGATCCCTCACGCTTGCGTGACACAAAGAGCACCATAGGACACCACCGATAATAAAACATGCAACTCAAACCAATCACGATCATCAATCAACCCATAGGACAAAACGGATCTACTCAAACATCATAGGGTAGCCATACCTCATTGGGAAATAATATATAGAGTTCAGCACCATGTTGAAGTACAGATTACAGTGGGAAGAAGGCATGTTACACCGCTGCATAGAGGGGGAGAGAGTTGGTGATGAAGGCGGCGAAGTTGTTGGTGTAGATCGTCGTCACGATGATGGCCCCAGCGGCGTTCCGGCGCCACCGAGCGAGAGGGGGAGAGAGCCCCCCTCCTTCTTCTTATTCCTTGACCTTCCCCCTAGATGGGAGAAGGTTTTCCCCTCTGGTCCATGGCCTCCATGGCAGCGGAGGGGCGGGAGCCCCTCCGTGATTGGATCTCTCTCTCTCTCTCTCTCTCTCTCTCCCTCTCTCTCTTTCTGTGCTCCCAGATTCTGGCCTTTCACCGTTTCTTAATTCCCGAAGATCCGTAACTCCGATTGGGCTGAAATTTTAACACAATTTTTATCTGGATATTATCTTTCTTGGGCCAGAAGAAGGGCACCAACTGCCTTAGGAAGTGGCTAGAAGGGCCCAGGGCGCGCCCTACCCCCTGGGCGCGCCCTCTGCCTTGTGGACTCCTCGGGCATCGTCTCGCATTGATTCTTTTTCCCAAAAATCACATATATTCCAAAATAACCTCCGTAAGTTTTTGTCGCGTTTGGACTTCGTTTGATATGGATTTTCTGTGAAACAAAAAACATGCAACAAATAGGAACTGGCACTGGGCACTGGATCAATATTTTAGAAAATAGTATAAAAGTTGCCAAAAGTATATGAAAGTTGTATAATATTGGCATGGAACAATAAAAAAATATAGATACGACGGAGACGTATCAACCACAAAACTCGTTACGAGGTTCTTGAAAACCTCGTGCAGGCCAGCCCCTGCAGACCGGAAGTCCTGCAGTGTTGCGCCTATCAAGGCACGGTGCTCTTCCTTAAGGGAGGAGACCTTTAGGGTCTGCTCCATCTCTTCAGTCCACCCTGTGCTGCCCCGTCCTTGGGCAGTAGGCGGGGGTGGCGGGATGACCTCGGACCCAGGCACCGGTGTGCCGGCCTGAGTGGTCTACACCTATGATGGCGGAGCTGAAGTAGATATCTGTTGGGCCGATGACTGGCCCAGCCCCTCTTCAATGACATCGGGGTGCTTCTGCCCCAGGCATTGTTTGGCTGAGGTGTTGACCTTGGCCATGATGGCCACCTCTCTGCCCCCCGCTGGTTGGCTTGGGGAGCCAGAGTGGATTTCGCCTCCCCCAACCCGTCATGAGCTAGGGGAGGAGCGGCGGGCCCTGGAGTCCCGCTGTCAGACGGCAGCCCAATTGAGGAGCCACTGGGAAGCACCCTTGGCGGATTGTGTAAATCAGACGCTTTATGATCTTACATTGCTGAGAAGGACTTGTGAAAAATACGGAATGAGAAAGACGATGACTTAACCTTGAGGCGCCGGTTTCTTCCTCCCCACGGCAAGGGGGTCTTCCTCTGATTCATTGGAGAGCTCGGCTCTCTCCGGTGACTTGCAGACGGCCCTAGCCGAGGTCCTTCTTGGCCTCTTCAAGCCCTTGGGCTGCATGCCGGCTTCGACGTCCTCTAACGTCGCCCTCTTCCCTTTCAGGGGAGGGTTCTCTTCTTCCTCATCCTCCTCTGCATCACCGTCATGGGTAGAGGAGGCGTGGGTTTCCTTGGACCGGGTGACCATGGTCTCCCAATCCCGAGCACTCGCCTTGCCCTTTAGGGACTTCATCCCTTTGGGGGCCACCACGTGCAGCTCCTCGACTAGGAGCGCCATGAGCAGAGGGGTCCTTGGCTCCTCCGGTAGTGGGGCTGGGCAGGGCACTGTCTGCACCCAGGCCAACCACTTCTGCAGAACACCGAGCATAGCGATTCGTTAGAATCTGGCTCTTATTACGGGAGAAATAAATTCAGAATTGTGTGTTAGAGCACTCACCGGGGGGGCCTTCATAGCCATGCTCGAAGCCGAGGTCCTTTCCTTCCTCGGGGATCTTATCCTTGGCCAGCTTTAGGAGTTGCGTCCACATGGCTGCCAAGGTGGAGCGAAAGAAGGCGCTGAGGGGGCCCATGTCCTCGGGCTTCTGCGCCCACTTCAGGGTAGCCCGAAACTGGAGTGGGAGAATGCGGCGGTTCAGCATGACGTTGATGACGTCGGTGAGCTGGAGGTTCTTTGTGGTGGACCACCATTTGATCTTTTTGATCATGGTCTCTACCTCCGCGGGGTTCCCCTAGGTGACGCCCTTCTCCTTCAAGGACCTAGGCTTCTTCGGAGGCCCGGCCGAAAAGATAGGGACCTTGGCCTGGCTAGGGGCGAGCGGTTCGGTGATGTAGTTCGGTGATGTAGAACCACTCTCGCTGCCACTCCTTCACTGTTTTCGATGAAGGTGCCCTTGAACCATTCGACCCCTTGGTTATTGTTGATCATGGCCCCTCCACACTCCGCGAGGTCGGAGCCACTGGACTTTCATAATGTTGGGGAACGTAGTAATTTCAAAAAAATTCCTACGCACACGCAAGATCATGGTGATGCATAGCAACGAGAGGGGAGAGTGTTGTCCACGTACCCTCGTAGACCGAAAGCGGAAGCGTTAGCACAACGCGGTTGATGTAGTCGTACGTCTTCACGATCCGACCGATCAAGTACCGAACGCACGGCACCTCCGAGTTCAGCACACGTTCAGCCCGATGATGTCCCACGAACTCCGATCCAGCCGAGTGTTGAGGGAGAGTTTCGTCAGCACGACGGCGTGGTGACGATGATGATGTTCTACCGACGCAGGGCTTCGCCTAAGCACCGCTACAGTATTATCGAGGTGGACTATGGTGGAGGGGGGCACAGCACACGGCTAAAAGATTAAGAGATCAATTGTTGTGTCTCTGGGGTGCCCCCTGCCCCCGTATATAAAGGAGCAAGGGGGAGGCGGACGGCCAAGGAGGAGGGCGCGCCAAGGGGGGAGTCCTACTCCCACCGGGAGTAGGACTCCTCCTTTCCTTGTTGGAGTAGGAGAGAAGGAAAGAGGGGGAGAGGGAGAAGGAAAAGGGGACTGCACCCCTTGTCCAATTCGGACCAGAGGGGGGTGCGCGCCTCCTTCCTTTTGGCCTCTCTTCTCTATTCCCGTATGGCCCAATAAGGCCCAATACTTCTTCCCGACGAATTTCCGTAACTCTCTGGTACTCCGACAAATACCCGAATCACTCGGAACCTTTCCGAAGTCCGAATATAGTCGTCCAATATATCGATCTTTACATCTCAGCCATTTCGAGACTCCTTGTCATGTCCCCGATCTCATCCGGGACTCCGAACTACCTTTGGTACATCAAAACGCATAAACTCATAATATAACCGTCATCGAACTTTAAGCGTGCGGACCCTACGGGTTCGAGAACTATGTAGACATGACCGAGACACGTCTCCGTTCAATAACCAATAGCGGAACCTGGATGCTCATATTGGCTCCCACATATTCTACGAAGATCTTTATCGGTCAGACCGCATAACAACATACGTTGTTCCCTTTGTCATCGGTATGTTACTTGCCCGAGATTCGATCGTCGGTATCTCAATACCTAGTTCAATCTCGTTACCGGCAAGTCTCTTTACTCGTTCCGTAATACATCATCCCACAACAAACTCATTAGTTGCAATGCTTGCAAGGCTTAAGTGATGTGCATTACCGAGAGGGCCCAGAGATACCTCTCCGACAATCGGAGTGACAAATCCTAATCTCGAAATACGCCAACCCAACAAGTACCTTCGGAGACACCTGTAGAGTACCTTTATAATCACCCATTTACGTTGTGACGTCTGGTAGCACACAAAGTGTTCCTCCGGTAAACGGGAGTTGCATAATCTCATAGTCATAGGAACATGTATAAGTCATGAAGAAAGCAATAGCAACATACTAAGCGATCGACTTCTAAGCTAACGGAATGGGTCAAGTCAATCACATCATTCTCCTAATGATGTGATCCCGTTAATCAAATGACAACTCATTTCTATGGCTAGGAAACATAACCATCTTTGATCAATGAGCTAGTCAAGTAGACGCATACTAGTGACACTATGTTTGTCTATGTATTCACACATGTATTATGTTTCCGGTTAATACAATTCTAGCATGAATAATAAACATTTATCATGATATAAGGAAATAAATAATAACTTTATTATTGCCTCTAGGGCATATTTCCTTTAGTCTCCCACTTGCACTAGAGTCAATAATCTAGATCACATCGCCATGTGATTTAACATCAATAGTTCACATCACCATGTGATTAACACCCATAGTTCACATCGTCATGTGACCAACACCCAAAGGGTTTACTAGAGTCAATAATCTAGTTCACATCGCTATGTGATTAACACCCAAAGAGTACTAAGGTGTGATCATGTTTTGCTTGTGAGATAATTTTAGTCAACGGGTCTGTCACATTCAGATCCGTAAGTATTTTGCAAATTTATATGTCTACAATGCTCTGCACGGAGCTACTCTAGCTAATTGCTCCCACTTTCAATATGTATCTAGACCGAGACTTAGAGTCATCTAGATTAGTGTAAAAACTTGCATCGACGTAACCCTTTACGACGAACCTTTTGTCTCTTCCATAATCGAGAAACATATCCTTATTCCACTAAGGATAATTTTGACCGCTGTCCAGTGATCTACTCCTAGATCACTATTGTACTCCCTTGCCAAAATCAGTGTAGGGTATACAATAGATCTGGTACACAGCATGGCATACTTTATAGAACCTATGGCCAAGGCATAGGGAATGACTTTCATTCTCTTTCTATCTTCTGCCATGGTCGGGCTTTGAGTCTTACTCAATTTCACACCTTGTAACACAGGCAAGAACTCTTTCTTTGACTGTTCCATTTTGAACTACTTCAAAATCTTGTCAAGGTATGTACTCATTGAAAAACTTATCAAGCGTCTTGATCTATCTCTATAGATCTTGATGCTCAATATGTAAGCAGCTTCACCGAGGTCTTTCTTTAAAAAAACTCCTTTCAAACACTCCTTTATGCTTTGCAAAATAATTCTACATTATTTCCGATCAACAATATGTCATTCACATATACTTATCAGAAATGATGTAGTGCTCCCACTCACTTTCTTGTAAATACAGGCTTCACCGCAAGTCTGTATAAAACTATATCCTTTGATCAACTTATCAAAGCATATATTCCAACTCCGAGATGCTTGCACCAGTCCATAGATGGATCGCTGGAGCTTGCATATTTTGTTAGCACCTTTAGGATTGACAAAACCTTCTGGTTGCATCATATACAACTCTTCTTTAATAAATCCATTAAGGAATACAGTTTGGTTATCCATTTGCCAGATTTCATAAAATGCGGCAATTGCTAACATGATTCGGATAGACTTAAGCATAGATACGAGTGAGAAACTCTCATCGTAGTCAACACCTTGAACTTGTCAAAAACCTTTTTGCGACAATTCTAGCTTTGTAGATAGTAACACTACTATCAGCGTCCATCTTCCTCTTGAAGATCCATTTATTTTCTATGGCTTGCCGATCATCGGGCAAGTCAACCAAAGTCCACACTTTGTTCTCATACATGGATCCCATCTCAGATTTCATGGCCTCAAGCCATTTTGCAGAATCTGGGCTCACCATCGCTTCCTCATAGTTCGTAGGTTCGTCATGGTCAAGTAACATGACCTCCAGAACAGGATTACCTTACCACTCTGGTGCGGATCTCACTCTGGTTGACCTACGAGGTTCGGTAATAACTTGATCCGAAGCTTCATGATCATCATCATTAAATTCCTCACTAATTGGTGTAAGCATCACTGGAACTGATTTCAGTGATGAACTACTTTCCAATTTGGGAGAAGGTACAGTTACCTCATCAAGTTCTACTTTCCTCCCACTCACTTCTTTCGAGAGAAACTCCTTCTCTAGAAAGGATCCATTCTTAGCAACAAATATCTTGCCTTCGGATCTGTGATAGAAGGTGTACCCAATTGTCTCCTTTGGGTATCCCATGAAGACACATTTCTCCGATTTGGGTTTGAGCTTATCAGGATGAAACTTTTTCTTATAAGCATCGCAACCCCAAACTTTAAGAAACGACAACTTTGGTTTCTTGCCAAACCACAGTTCACACGGTGTCGTCTCAAACGGATTTAGATGGTGCCCTTTTTTACGTGAATGCAGCTGTCTCTAATGCATAACCCCAAAACTATAGTGGTAAATCGGTAAGAAACATCATAGATTGCACTATATCCAATAAAGTACGGTTATGACGTTCGGACACACCATTATGCTGTGGTGTTCCAGGTGGCACGAATTTGTGAAACTATTCCACATTGTTTTAATTGAAGACCAAACTCGTAACTCAAATATTTGTCTCCGCGATCAGATCGTAGAAACCTTATTTTCTTGTCACGATGATTTTTCACTTCACTCTGAAATTCTTTGAACTTTTCAAATGCTTCAGACTTATGTTTCATCAAGTAGATATACCCATATCTGCTCAAATCATCTGTGAAGGTCAGAAAATAACGATACCCGCCGCGAGCCTCAACACTCATCGGATCGCATACATTAGTATGTATTATTTCCAATAAGTTAGTTGCTCACTCCATTGTTCCAGAGAACGGAGTCTTAGTCATCTTGCCCATAAGGCATGGTTCGCAAGCATCAAGTGATTCATAATCAAGTGATTCCAAAGCCCATCAGCATGGAGTTTCTTCATGCGCTTTACACCAATATGACCTGAACAGCAGTGCCACAAATAAGTTGCACTATCATTATTAACTTTGCATCTTTTGGCTTCAATATTATGAATATGTGTATCACTACGATCGAGATCCAACGAACCATTTTATTGGGTGTGTAACCATATAAGGTTTTATTCATGTAAACAGAACAACAATTATTCTCTAACTTAAATGAATAACCGTATTGCAATAAACATGATCAAATCATATTCATGCTCAACGCAAACACCAAATAACACTTATTTAGGTTCAACACTAATCCCGAAAGTATAGGGAGTGTGCGATGATGATCATATCAATCTTGGAACCACTTCCAATACACATAGTCACTTCATCCTTAACTAGTTTCTGTTCATTATGCAACTCCCGTTTCGAGTTACTACTCTTTAGCAACTGAACTAGTATCAAATACCGAGGGGTTGCTACGAACACTAGTAAAATACACATCAATAATCTGTATATCACATATACCTTTGTTCACTTTGCCATCCTTCTTATCCACCAAATACTTGGGGAAGTTCCGCTTCCAGTGACCAGTCCCTTTGCAATAGAAGCACTTAGTCTCAGGCTTAGGTCCAGACTTGGGCTTCTTCACTTGAGCAGCAACTTGCTTGCCGTTCTTCTTGAAGTTCCCCTTCTATCCCTTTTCCCTTTTCTTGAAACTAGTGGTCTTGTTAACCATCAACACTTGATGCTCTTTCTTGATTTCTACCTTCGTCGATTTCAGCATCGCGCAGAGCTCGGGAATTACTTTTGTCATCCCTTGCATACTATAGTTCATCACGAAGTTCTACTAACTTGGTGATGGTGACTAGAGAATTCTGCCAATCACTATCTTATCTGGAAGATTAACTCCCACTTGATTCAAGCGATTGTAGTACCCAGACAATCTGAGCACATGCTTACTGCTTGAGCTGTTCTCCTCCATCTTTTAGCTATAGAACTTGTTGGAGACTTCATATCTCTCAACTCGGGTATTTGCTTGAAACTTCAACTCCTGGAACATCTGATATGGTCCATGACGTTCAAAACGTCTTTGAAGTCCCGGTTCTAAGCCGTTAAGCATGGTGCACTAAACTATCAAGTAGTCATCATATTGAGCTAGCCAAACGTTCATAACGTCTGCATCTGCTCCTGCAATAGGTCTGTCACCTAGCGGTGCATCAAGGACATAATTCTCCTGTGCAGCAATGAGGATAATCCTCAGATCACGGATCCAATCAGCTTCTTTGCTACTAACATCTTTCAACATAATTTTTCTCTAGGAACATATCAAAAATAAACACAGGGAAGCAACAACGCGAGCTATTGATCTACAACATAATTTGCAAAATACTATCAAGACTAAGTTCATGATAAATTTAAGTTCAATTAATCATATTACTTAAGAACACCCACTTTGATAGACATCCCTCTAATCCTCTAAGTGATCACGTGATCCATATCAACTAAACCATGTCCGATCATCACGTGAGATGGAGTAGTTTCAACGGTGAACATCACTATGTTGATCATATCTACTATATGATTCACGCTCGACCTTTCGGTCTCCGTGTTTTGAGGCCATATCTGTTATATGCTAGGCTCGTCAAGTTTAACCTGAGTATTCCGCGTGTGCATCTGTTTTGCACCCGTTGTATTTGAACGTAGAACCTATCACACCCGATCATCACGTGGTGTCTCAGCACGAAGAACTTTCGCAACGGTGCATACTCAGGGAGAACACTTATACTTTGATAATTAAGTGAGGGATCATCTTATAATGCTACCGTCAATCAGAGCAAGATAAGATGCATAAATGATAAACATCACATGCAATCAATATAAGTGATATGATATGGCCATCATCATCTTGTGCTTGTGATCTCCATCTCCGAAGCACCGTCATGATCACCATTGTCACCGGCGCGACACCTTGATCTCCATCGTAGCATCGTTGTCGTCTCGCCAATCTTATGCTTCTACGACTATCGCTACCGCTTAGTCATAAAGTAAAGCATTACAGGGCGATTGCATTGCATACAATAAAGCGACAACCATATGGCTCCTGCCAGTTGCCGATAACTCGGTTACAAAACATGATCATCTCATACAATAAAATTTAGCATCATGTCTTGACCATATCACATCACAACATGCCCTGCAAAAACAAGTTAGACGTCCTCTACTTTGTTGTTGCAAGTTCTACGTGGCTGCTACTGGGCTTATCAAGAACCGTTCTTACCTACGCATCAAAACCACAACGATAGTTTGTCAAGTTGGTGCTGTTTTAACCTTCGCAAGGACCGGGCGTAGCCACACTCGGTTCAACTAAAGTTGGAGAAACTGACACCCGCCAGCCACCTATGTGCAAAGCATGTCGGTAGAACCAGTCTCGCGTAAGCGTACGCGTAATGTCGGTCCGGGCCGCTTCATCCAACAATATCGCCGAACCAAAGTATGACATGCTGGTAAGCAGTATGACTTGTATCGCCCACAACTCACTTGTGTTCTACTCGTGCATATGACATCTACGCATAAAACCAGGCTCGGATGCCACTGTTGGGGAACGTAGTAATTTCAGAAAAATTCCTACGCACACGCAAGATCATGGTGATGCATAGCAACGAGAGGGGAGAGTGTTGTCCACGTACCCTCGTAGACCGAAATCGGAAGCGTTAGCACAACGCGGTTGATGTAGTCGTACGTCTTCACGATCCGACCGATCAAGTACCGAACGCACGGCACCTCCAAGTTCAGCACACATTCAGCCCGATGATGTCCCTCGAACTCCGATCCAGCCGAGTGTTGAGGGAGAGTTTCGTCAGCACGACGGCGTGGTGACGATGATGATGTTCTACCGACGCAGGGCTTCGCCTAAGCACCGCTACAATATTATCGAGGTGGACTATGGTGGAGGGGGGCACAGCACGGCTAAAAGATCAAGAGATCAATTGTTGTGTCTCTGGGGTGCCCCCCTGCCCCCGTATATAAAGGAGCAAGGGGGAGGCGGACGGCCAAGGAGGAGGGCGCGCCAAGGGGGGAGTCCTACTCCCACCGGGAGTAGGACTCCTCCTTTCCTTGTTGGAGTAGGAGAGAAGGAAAGAGGGGGAGAGGGAGAAGGAAAAGGGGACTGCACCCCTTGTCCAATTCGGACCAGAGGGGGGTTGCGCGCCTCCTTCCTTTTGGCCTCTCTCCTCTATTCCCGTATGGCCCAATAAGGCCCAATACTTCTCCCTGACGAATTCCCGTAACTCTCCGGTACTCCGATAAGTACCCGAATCACTCGGAACCTTTCCGAAGTCCGAATATAGTCGTCCAATATATCGATCTTTACGTCTCGGCCATTTCGAGACTCCTCGTCACGTCCCCGATCTCATCCGGGATTCCGAACTACCTTTGGTACATCAAAACACATAAACTCATAATATAACCGTCATCGAACTTTAAGCGTGCGGACCCTACGGGTTCGAGAACTATGTATACATGACCGAGACACGTCTCCAGTCAATAACCAATAGCGGACCTGGATGCTCATATTGGCCCCCACTTATTCTACGCAGATCTTTATCGGTCAGACCGCATAACAACATACGTTGTTCCCTTTGTCATCGGTATGTTACTTGCCCAAGATTCGATCGTCGGTATCTCAATACCTAGTTCAATCTCGTTACCGGCAAGTCTCTTTACTCGTTCCGTAATACATCATCCCGCAACAAACTCATTAGTTGCAATGCTTGCAAGGCTTAAGTGATGTACATTACCGAGAGAGCCCAGAGATACCTCTCCGACAGTTGGAGTGACAAATCCTAATCTCAAAATACGCCAACCCAACAAGTACCTTCGGAGACACCTGTAGAGTACCTTTATAATCACCCAGTTATGTTGTGACGTCTGGTAGCACACAAAGTGTTCCTCCGGTAAACGGGAGTTGCATAATCTCATAGTCATAGGAACATGTATAAGTCATGAAGAAAGCAATAGCAACATACTAAACGATCGAGTGCTAAGCTAACGGAATGGGTCAATTCAATCACATCATTCTCCTAATGATGTGATCCCGTTAATCAAATGACAACTCATGTCTATGGCTAGGAAACATAACCATCTTTGATCAACGGGCTAGTCAAGTAGAGGCATACTAGTGACACTATGTTTGTCTATGTATTCACACATGTATTATGTTTCCGGTTAATACAATTCTAGCATGAATAATAAACATTTATCATGATATAAGGAAATAAATAATAACTTTATTATTGCCTCTAGGGCATATTTCCTTCACATAACCCACAAGTATATGGGATCGTTTGTATCATTTTTCGATAAATAAGAGTGTCGAACCCAATGAGGAGCTAAAGGTAGAACAAATATTCCCTCAAGTTCTATCAACCACAGATACAACTCGATGCACACTTAATGTTCGCTTTAGTTAGAACAAGAATAAAACTAGAAGTACTTTGTGAGAACAAAACTACAAATAGATTGCAAGATAATAAATTTAGTAGTTTAGTAGAAAGCTTATTGTAACACAAGAGAAAGATTTGTCCCTATGCAATCGATAACTAGATCGGTAATCATTATTGCAATTTTATATGAGGGAGAGGCATGAGCTAACATACTTTCCGTACTTGGATCATATGCACTTATGATTGGAACTCTAGCAAGAATCCGCAACTACCAAATACCATTAAGGTAAAACCCAACCATAGCATTAAGTATCAAGTCCACTTTATCCCATACGCAACAACCCCCTTACTCGGACGTAAGCTTCTGTCACTCTAGACACCCACCATAAGCGAATCATGAATGTATTGCGACACCCTACAGCGGGGATCCCTCACGCTTGCACGACATGGAGGGCACAATAGGACAACACTACAATAAAATATACAACTTAAACCAATCATGATCATCAATCAACCCATAGGACAAAACAGATCTACTCAAACATCATAGGATAACAACATATCATTGGATAATAATATATAGTGTTGAGAACCATGTTTAAGTAGATAATTACAGAGGGAATAGAGAGGTTACACTGCTGCATAGAGGTGGAGAGAGTTGGTGGTGACGGCGGCGAATTTGTTGGTGTAGATCGTCGTCACGATAATTTCCCCGACGGTGTTCCGATGCCACCGGGAGAGAGGGGGAGAGAGCCCCTCCTTCTTCTTCTTCCTTGGCCTCCCCCTAGATGGGAGGAGAGTTCCCCCTCTGGTCCATGGCCTCCATGGCGGCGGAGGAATAGGAGCCCCTCCTAGATTGTATTTCTCTCTCTGTTCTCTTATGTTTCGCGTTCCCGTTTTCTGGTCCTTCACCATTTCTTAAATTCGGAGATACGTAACTCCAATGGCGCTTAAATTTTAACACGATTTTTCCGGTTATAAGCTTCCTTGCGGCCGAAGAAGAGCCCCAACCGACTTACGGGGTGCCCACTAGGCACCACCGCGCGCCAAGGGGGGCAGGTTGCGCCCTGGTGGGTAGTGGAGGCCGTGGGCCTCCGTTTGCATTGATTCCACCTCCCAAAAATCATATATATTCCAAAATAATTTTCTGTAAATTTTTATCGCGTTTGGACTTCGTTTGATATGGATATTCTGCGAAACAAAAAACATGCAATAAACAGGAATTGGCACTGGGCACTAGATCAATATGTTAGTTCCAAACAATAATTTAAAATGTTGCCAAAAGTATATAAAAGTTGTATAATATTGGCATGGAATAATAAAAAATTATAGATACGACGGAGACATATCAGCATCCTCAAGCTTAATTCCTCCTCGTCCTCGAGTAGGTCAATGATAAAAAAAGATAATTTTTGATGTGGAATGCTACCTAGCATAATGTTGATCATATAATCTAATCATAGCATGAATATTAAGACACGAGTGATTCAAAGAAATAGTCTATAATTTGACATAAAGACATTAATACTCAGGCATCCCAACAAACAATCTTGCCTTTCAAAATATCAATGCTAAAGATCGTTATCCATACAAAATCGTATAGTTGTAACACCCGGATAATTAAGCTACTGTAATCCCCTGTTAATGATGCCAGGTCATCGCTTTTACTGTTGCTAGAAATCACGTTCATTCAATATCAGTTCAAATTCAAATTTAAAAACAAAGTAAAAATTTATAGTTTTCAAAATGTCGAAACTAAAAAATGCAAACCATGACAAATAATCCAGAGGTAATAATGGTGAAGAAACCAGATTTTTTATTAAAATTTTAAATACTCTAAAATAAATAAAACAACAGCGAAAAAAATTATTTAAATACATTATATAGTTAGTAAAATATTAAACTAATTTATTTGGGCACTAAACTTTCTGTGGCAGTGGACTAAATTGAAATACTAATTTAGGTGCTAAGTATATATTTTGCAAAACTAAAATAAAAATAGAAAACAAAAGATTAAATAAATGCAAAAGAAAATAAACAAAAAATAAAAAAGACGCCCCCCCGGGCTGGGCCTCGGCCCAGCTAAACCAGTCGGCTGGCCCACGTGGCCTAGCTACCCCTCCCCTTGTCCTTTTCCTCTGCTACAAGGGGGAGAGGATCGTGGGCACGCCCGATGCTCGCCACGGCCGCGGCCGTTGGCGTGGGGGCCATCGGCCGGCCTTCCCTCGCCTATTTAACCCCGGCGGCCTCCTCTCCCCGTCGATCCCTAGCGACTTCCCCCTTCCCCCTCGTGCCGCTTTCATCTACCCCGCGCAAGGCCGTTGTCGACATGCCTCGCCTCGCCTGCGCGCCCACCATCGTGCCCGTGCCCTAGGACCGTTCCCATCCACTCCGTCGTGCTCCGTTGCTTCCCCAACACCCAGGAACTCATGTTGTGTGCCCCTGCATCGCCCTCGACGCCGACCACTTCTTCCTCGGGTCACCGACGAATCTCGGGATTCCGGCGAGCCTGCAGCTACTAAGCCGTAACCGGGCCCTCTTGCGCCTCCCCGGTGAGCTCTGATGTCGCTTGAAGCTACGTCGGTATTTCCCCAAAGAGGAAGGGATGATGCAGCATAGCGGCGGTAGGTATTTCCCTCAGATATGAAACCAAGGTTATCAAACTAGTAGGAGAACCAAGCAACACAACGTAAACAGGCCCTGCACACAGATAACAAATCCTCGCAACCCGACGTGTAAAAGGGGTTGTCAATCCCTTTCGGGTACGGCGCCTCAAGATAGGCAAATGGACGTGAGATAAAATTGTAGTATATTCATAGATCAAATGACAAATAAAATAAATAATAGTAAAACACAGCAAGGTATTTTTGGTTTAATAGATCTGAAAATAAATGCAAAAGAAAAGTAGATCGCAAAGGCAAATATATGAGAAAGAGACCCGGGGGCCGTAGGTTTCACTAGTGGCTTCTCTCGAGAAAAATAACAAACGGTGGGTAAACAAATTACTGTTGGGCAATTGATAGAACTTCAAATAATCATGACGATATCCAGGCAATGATGATTACATAGGCGTCACGTCCAAGATTAGTAGACTGACTCCTGCCTGCATCTACTACTATTACTCCACACATCGATCGCTCTCCAACATGCATCTAGTGTATTAAGTTCATGGAGAAACGGAGTAATGCAATAAGAACGATGACATGATGTAGACAAGATCTGTTTATCTATGGCGGTAGATATAGATCCCATCTTTTTATCCTTAGTAGCTACGATACATACGTGTCGGTTCCCCTTCTGTCAGTGGGATCAAGCACCGTAAGATCGAACCCACTACAAAGCACCTCTTCCAATTGCAAGATAAATAGATCAAGTTGGCCAAACAAAACCCGAATATCGGACAAGAAATACGAGGCTATAAGAGATCATGCATAAAAGAGATCAAAGAAACCCAAATACTTTCATGGATATAAAAAGATATAACTGGTCATAAACTCAAAGTTCAGCAGATCCCAATAAACACACCGCAAAAAGAGTTACATCATATGGATCTCCAAGAGACCATTGTATTGAGAATTCAGCGAGAGAGAGGATGCCATCTAGCTAGTAACTACAGACCCGAAGGTCTACAAAGAACTACTCACGCATCATCGGAGAGGCACCAATGGAGGTGGTGAACCCATCCGAGATGGTGTCTAGATTGGATCTGGTGGTTCTAGACTCTGCGGCGGCTGGATCAATATTTCGTCGACTCCCCTAGGGTTTTCGGAATATTGGGGTATTTATATAGGAAAGAGGAGGTCCGGGGGAACCTGAGGTGGGCACAACCCACCAGGGCGCACCTGGGCCTCTTGGCGTGCCCTGGTGGGTTATGCTCTCCTCGAAGCACCCCCCAGGCGCAGCCAGGGCCCATTATGTGTCTTCTGGTCCAAAAAAATCTCCGTGAAGTTTCGTTGCATTTGGACTCCGTCTGATATTGATTTCCTGCGATGTAAAAAACATGCAGAAAACAACAACCGGCACTTGGCACTATGTCAATAGGTTAGTACCAAAAAATGATATAAAATGACTATAAAATGATTATAAAACATCCAAGATTGATAATATAACATCATGGAACGATCAAAAATTATAAATACATTGGAGACATATCGGCATCCCCAAGCTTAACTCCTACTCATCCTCGAGTTGGTAAGTGATAAAAACAGAATTTTTGATGTGGAATCCTGCCTAACATGTCATATCATATTATGTTCTCTATAGCATGGACATTTGGACTTTTATGTGATTCAAAGCAATAGTCTAGTTTTGACATGATAATTTAAATACTCAAGCATATCAATAAGAAACCATGTCTTTCAAAATATTAACGCTAAAATAAGTTATCCCTAGCCCATCATGCTCAACCATTGATCCATTCATGAAACACACTCGCATATTAGCTACACCCAATACTCAAGTATGATCATATTGCCTCTTAGTTGGTGCTTTTATAAGAGAGGATGGAGACTCAAATTCAAAATAAAAATTGCATAAAGTAAAAGAAAGGCCCTTCGAAGAGGGAAGTAGGGATCTGTAGAGGTGCCAGAGCTCAAAGCGAAAAACTTAGAGATAAAAACATTTTGGGAGGTGTATCCTTCCCACCAACGAAAACGACTTAGAGTTCCCAACACATTCCATGCTAGATATATCATAGGCGGTTCCCAAACAGAAAATAAAGTTTATTCCTTTTTCAACCATATTTTCACTTTCCATGGCTAGCCGTATCCACGGTTGCCCTCCATACCAACACTTTCCAAGGAATTTATTATTTGACAACATAAAGTAAATTCATTTTTCATTTTGGGATTGGGCATCCCTAAAACCTTTGCCTTACTCTCGTGCAATGACAAGTGAATAACACTCATCGTGAGAATAACACATCTAGCATGGAAAATATTAGCCACCCCTCACTGCTCCACGAGCGGAACAAACACACAAAAGAGAAGTTTATTTTGAAAATTAGAGATGGCACATACAAATTTGCTTAGAACGGCAAAAGAATACCACATATAGGTAGATATAGTGGACTCATGTGGCAAAACTGGTTTAAAGGATTTTGGATGCACAAGTAGAGATCATACTTAGTGCAAAATGAAGGCTAGCAAAAGATTGAGAAGCGACCAACCAAGAAACGGATAATCTCATAAGCAAGCATTAAGCATAATTTACACCGAATAATGCACCACAAGTAGGATATAATTTCATTGCATGACTATTTACTTTCATGCTTGCATAGAGAATCACAAACCTTAACACCAATATTCTTACTAAAGCATAATTACTCATCAACATAACTCACGTGTCACATCATCATATCTCAAAACTTTACTAAGAATCAAGTTTATTTTGTCCAATGATCTTCATGAAATTTTTATTATATCCTTCTTGGATACCTATCACTTTGGGACTAATTTTCATGTGTTGCTTTTCATAAGCTCAAACAAATATAAGTGAAGATCATGAGCATAAAATTTCTTTCTCTCAAAATAATTTAAGTGAAGCAAGAGAGAATTTCTTGAAATTTTTACTAACTCTCAAATAAATATAAGTGATGCAAGAGAGCATTTTTTAAAAATACTAAAGCACACCATGCTCAAAAAGATATAAGTGAAGCACTAGAGCAAGTCCATAGCTCATAAAAGATTTAAGTGAAGCATAGAGAGCAATTCTTACAAGTCATGACATAATTTTGGCTCTCTCAAATAGGTGTGTCCGGAAAGGGATCAAGACTTAAAACACAAAATTAAACAAGAGACATATCATACAAGACGCTCCAAGCAAAACACATAATATGCGACGAATAAAAATATAGCTTCGAGTAAAATACCGATGGTCGTTAGAAGAAAGAGGGGATGCCACCCGGGGGCATCCCCAAGCTTAGTTGTTTGCTCATTTTTGTATAATAGCTTGGGATGTCGGGGCATCCCCAAGCTTAGGCTCTTCTACTCCTTATTCCTTCATCCATCGTAAGATAACCCAAAACTTGAAAACTTCAATCACACAAAACTCAACAAAACCTTCGTGAGATCCGTTAGTGTAAGGAAAATAAATCACTACTATAAGTACTTTCTCAAACCAATTCATATTTTATTTTTGCATTATATCTACTATATTCCAACTTTTCTATGGCAAAAACTCATCAAAGAAAACCATAGAGCCATCAAAATAAGCACACAATGCAAAGAAAACAGAATCTGTCAAAACAGAACAGTCTGTAGCAATCTGATTTGTTTGAATACTTCTGGAACTCCAAAAATTCTGAAAAATCAAGACGAACTGGATAATTTGTATATTAATCTACTGCAAAAAATGGCATTTTATCACGTTCTGGTGTTTTTTAACAATTGTTTTCGTGAGCGCATAAGTTTCTGTTTTTTCAGCAAGATCAAACAACTATCACCCAAGAAGATCCTAAAGGCTTTACTTGGCACAAACACTAATTAAAACACCAAAAACACAATCATAATAGTAGCATAATTGTGCAAATACTCAAGAACACAAAAGAAAAAGAAAAAATAAATTTTATTCATTGGGTTGCCTCCCAACAAGCGCTATAGTTTTACGCCCTTAGCTAGGCATAAAGCAAGGATCTAAGTTTTGTCATCCGAAGTTTTGGCAAATTTTGTGAGGGTTTTCTCAAACCCGGGAGGCTCTTTACGCTTCCACAAATTCTCCGGAAAAGAAACCATCTTTAGATCCAAAATATCCAATCGCTTGTTGCAAAGAGTAATCAAGGTATTCATGCGATCGATACTACCATTGAGGTGTTTGAGGGGTTCATTATATTTCTGTATTTCAACCATATGTTTATGTAAATCACCAAGTTTGTCCAACATTTGAACTCCCTCAGGGGTGAAAGAAAACCCCTTATTTTGAGGTGGAACTCCCAAAATTCCTTCTAAAATTTTATAGATAGCATTGGCATCAAGCTCAATAAAATTCCCTTTAGCAGCAAAGTCAAGGAGTTGTCTATTATGCAAAGCCAATCCTATGTAAATATTACGAAGCAAGATCTTAGCATCCCCATTTAAATTGCAAATACGATAAGATTCCATAAGCCTATACCAAGCATCTTTCAAATTTTCTCCTTGTTTTTGTTTGAAGTAAAGAACTTCAAAATCTGGTACAGGAGGAGTAGGAACGCTAGCCATCAAGACTAGAAAGCAAGAGAACGGCGAACGAAAAAAAAGGGTGAATAAAACGGCAAATTTTTGTGAAGTGGGGGAGAGGAAAACGAGAGGCAAATGGAAAATAATGTAAATTGCGAGGAGATGAGATTTGTGATTAGGAACCTGGTATGTGTTGAAGATCCTCCCCGGTAACGGCGCCAGAAATTCCTTTTGATGTCGCTTGAAGCTACGTCGGTATTTCCCCAAAGAGGAAGGGATGATGCAGCATAGCGGCCGTAGGTATTTCCCTCAGATATGAAACCAAGGTTATCGAACCAGTAGGAGAACCAAGCAACACAACGTAAACAGCCCCTGCACACAGATAACTAATCCTCACAACCCGACGTGTAAAAGGGGATGTCAATCCCTTTCGGGTATGGCGCCTCAAGATAGGCAAATGGACGTGAGATAAAATTGTAGTAGATTGATAGATCGAAAGCCAAATAAAATAGATGAGAGTAAAACGCAGCAAGGTATTTTGTATTTTTGGTTTAATACATCTAAAAATAAATGCAAAAGAAAAGTAGATCGCAAAGGCAAATATATGAGAAAGAGGCCCGGGGGCCGTAGGTTTCACTAGTGGCTTCTCTCGAGAAAATAGCAGACAGTGGGGAAACAAATTACTGTTGGGCAATTGATAGAACTTCAAATAATCATGACGATAACCAGGCAATGATCATTAGATAGGCATCACGTCCAAGATTAGTAGACCCACTCCTGCCTATCTACTACTATTACTCCACACATCGACCGCTATCCAGCATGCATCTAGTGTATTAAGTTCATGGAGAAATGGAGTAATGCAATAAGAACGATGACATGATGTAGACAAGATCTATCTATGTAGAGATAGACCCCATCGTTTTATCCTTAGTAGCCGATACATACGTGTCGGTTTCCCTTCTGTCACTGGGATCAAGCACCGTAAGATCGAACCCACTACAAAGCACCTCTTCCCATTGCAAGATAAATAGATCAAGTTGGCCAAACAAAACCCAAATATCGGAGAAGAAATACGAGGCTATAAGATATTATGCATAAAAAGATCAAAGAAACTCAAATACTTTCATGGATATAAAAGATATAACTGATCATAAACTCAAAGTTCAGCAGATCCCAACAAACACACCGCAAAAAGAGTTACATCATATGGATCTCCAAGAGACCATTGTATTGAGAATTCAGCGAGAGAGAGGAAGCCATCTAGCTACTAACTACGGACCCAAAGGTCTACAAAGAACTACTCACGCATCGGAGAGGCACCAATGGAGGTGGTGAACCCCATCCGAGATGGTGTCTAGATTGGATCTGGTGGTTCTGGACTCTGCGCGGCTGGATCAATATTTCGTCGACTCCCCTAGGGTTTTGGGAATATTGGGGTATTTATAGAGCAAAGAGGCGGTCCGGGGGCGCCCGAGGTGGGCACAAGCCACCAGGGCGCGCCTGGGCTTCCTGGCGCGCCCTGGTGGGTTGTGCTCTCCTTGGACCACCCCCAGGCGCAGCCAGGGCCCATTATGTGTCTTCTGGTCCAAAAAAATCTCCGTGAAGTTTCGCTACATTTGGACTCCATCTGATATTGATTTCCTGCGATGTAAAAATCATGCAGAAAACAACAACTGGCACTTGGCACTATGTCAATAGGTTAGTACCAAAAAATGATATAAAATGACTATAAAATGATTATAAAACATCCAAGATTGATAATATAACAGCATGGAACGATCAAAAATTATAGATACGTTGGAGACGTATCAAGCTCCGCCTGCCTTTCCCTCTTCTTCCTCACCTTGCCGTGCGCGTAGCCGTCTTTGCCATGGCCGAACCCGCCACCGCCGACAAGCTCGCCGTCGTAGCCATCGTCACCGTAGCTCGCTCCCGAGCTCGTAACCAAGCTCCTAGGGCTCGTGCGGGTCCAACGCCACTGCCCGCGTTGCCTGTCGTGCCCCACATCGCCGTAGCCACCAATGCCCGAACGCCGCCGCCGGTGCACTGCTGCGGCGCTGCTCTGCTGCTCGCCAGCGGCGCTGCTGCTGCTCCGCTCTGCCGTCCCACGGCCGTGCCCACCCCACCACTGCTGGGCCCTCGCCTCGGCCAGGCCCTGCCATAGTCGCGCCTTGGCCGCTGCTGCTTTTGCCGCCGCCGGCGGCCACGCCATGGCTGCCCCCCCCGTTGCCTGCTGCGCTGCCCGACCAGCCGCGCCTCGCCCTGGCCGCCTCCGCCTTGTTGTGCGCAGCTTCTCTGGCATTCTGCAGTTCAGTCCACAGATACAACCCCTTTTCCTTTTATACCGATGCATACTTAGCATAGTTCTGATGTAAGTCTTGCGAGTACTTTGGATGAGTACTCACGGTTGCTTTGCTACCTCCTTTTCCCCTATACCCGGTTGCTGCGATCAGATGGTGGATCCTAGGAGCCACCTGCCCCCGTCGACTACTACTACCCCGACGGAGCCTCTACGTGGAGACCGTCGACGACCAGGTGTAGTTAGGAGGCTCCCAGGGAGGAGGTCTTGCCTTTTCGATCTGTATCTTGTTTGTGCTTGTCTTCTTAAGCCAGTCTTGTTTAAACTTTATGTCTGTACTCAGATATTGTTGCTTCCGCTAACTCTTGTGCTTTCGAGCTTATGTATTCGAGCCCTCGAGGCCCCTGGCTTGTAATGTAAAGCTTGTATGACTTTTATTGGTGTTTAGAGTTGTGTTGTGATAACAAAAAAATTATAACCATCTTTTGACACCTCACTTATGCTTAATAATTCTGAAAGTTCCAATTATTCTATTGTAAAATAGACGGGCGCGGCAAGGCGCGCCATCAATGATCTAGTGTGTGTGTGTGTGTGTGTGTCTATATATCAATAATCTAGCATTAAATATCCCAAGCGAGACTTATTATATCCATCGAAATTATCTCTCCTCGGCCTTGGAAATTCACAGCAGGAAAGACTGGCGCCGACCGGCAAAAGTGAAAAACTATGGATACTAATTTCTTTGCATCATTTTGAGTAAGTCCTCAACCTGGGGTTCTGCCCGAAGAAGGAGGGGCTGCAGTAGCCGTCGAATCTTCTACTTGTACATGGACAACTGTTTGAACTGATGGACTTACCAGTCTTGATCATTACAAAGGACGATGCTATCACATCGAGCATGTTGCCGGGGAAGACAACCAATGGATCTATTATGTAGCTTATCCATTAGACCTATTTGACCATTGCACGCCTCCATTACCTTATGGGAGGCCTACGCTCCATAGAAACTCTCTACCTAAGTCTGTCCCTTGGCCCCTGGGTCTGACACAAGGTAAGAATTCAAGCTCTTTCAAAGTGTTTTCCTGTCCCTTGGCGGCCCGGTCCACTGCTAGGCTAGCTACTCCTCGTGGGCTAAGCTAGGGCTAGAAAAGGCATCTCCCACCTTACCCATGACTTTCTAAAGTGGGTCGGATGATGCTTCCTTAGAAAGGTGTCGTTCTCATCTTTACAGCCAGGTTGATGTGTCGTATCTTCGTCAACATTAATTACATTAATGCCAAAACCAACAGATAAGTATCCTATGCGACCATGGGTTCCCTCCCCCCCCACACACACGCAACGCCAAATGCGACCACATTCTCTTCCCCACCCCTACCCCCACAAAGAGTGAGTTTTCGCCCTCCTCTTTCTTCGTCCTCCCTCCCTTCGTCAAATCCCTCTCAAATCCGAGAAATTTAGTTGTTTTGTTTGTGGATTTCTACTCCTATGTATCCCTAGAGGTATTTTTCCCTATCTCTCATTGATTTCTTTAGATGAAATCTTCTAATTTGGTGGAATTTTATTTGTGGAAACCCTAGACCTACCTTAAAATCTATTTGGTGGAATTTGACGTATGTGCATTGATGTGAGTAGTATATTGGGAAGGAAACACTCGTGTGCTTTTATGGGTTAGATTAAGTTGAATTTTTCTCCATTTAGACATGAATTATTTTAGACAAAAACTACTTATTATTGAATGTCTTTCTTTCTCCATTTGGACAAGAATCACTTGGATTTTACCCTTGTGTGATGAGGAGTGTTGTTTGACTCGATTAGCACTAGTGTTTGATTAGGGGAATGTTGGGTTTAATTAGTCCCCAATTAATACATTTTAAGGCTAATGATGATTGGTAATTAGCAGTGGATGTTGGTTCTTGCACCCCTCTTTGGACATGCCCTTTACTCTTCAACTTCCGCCTTTACTCTTTGAATACACCCCTTTTGTTGGCGTCTCTGGTACTCATAGAAATGGATACATCATCAATGAATATTTACACATTGTTAGTTACTGATGAATCATTGTTAGTTACTGATTTCATTAAAACTAATTACATTAATAACATAACAAAGGGATAATATCCTACTCGGGCACGTGTGGCGTGCTATTCGCACAAACCCCAAGGCGATTGCATCCTTTCCTTCCAACCCGCACCCCCAAAGAGTGAGAGCAGTTGCCCTCCTCTCTCCCCTTCCCTCCCACCCCCTCAGACCTCTCTCAGGACCGATCAAGTTAGTTGTTATTTGTGAATTTATACTCCTTTATATTCCCAGAGGTATTTTGTCTTATCTCCCAAATTATTTTCTAGCTGGAATCTTAAATTTGGTGGAATTAGATGCATGGAAACCCTAGCTCTAGTGTTTTCTTTTAAATATAATATTTTTCATTGTATTTAGCATTGATGAGTAGTATAATGGGTTGGAAACATAATTTTCTTGGATGCATAGTTAGTTTGTAGGTTTGGGTTATGTGGAATGCTTCTCCAATTAGACAATAATTATTTTACAAAAATATATTTATATTTGAATGTTTTAATTTCGAATGTTAATTTTATGTTGATTGCTTCTCCATTGTGATAGGGTTCACGTGAATTTAATGAGCGTCAGTACTTAGTGAACCGAACAACAACTCCAGAACATAGTGATGCCTTCTGCCATGGCTGCGTGCCCAAGGAAGCGCCGCCACTCTATGGTGGTAACGTCAGATGATGTCATGGTGGTACCCTACAACTCTACATGAGCGTCATCACTGCATGCCGATTTGCTTCTCCTGGTAGCCTGGCACCTTCTGGATGGTGACTTGATGGACTATGTTCGCCTTCGAGCTGTGTACAAAAATTGGCGGTACATCACTATTTGCCCACGCGGTCATGGCATCACTGATCCTCGTTTCCACCCGCGTCGTTGGATGATGTTGCCCGAGGGTCATGGTCTCCACCCTGGCCACTACAAGCTCGGGGGGTATGTTCGCTTTCTCAACCTCGACACGGGGACCTTGGTCCGTGTCAAGCTCCCGTTGTTCAAGAACCACTGCATTCTTGACTCAATCAATGGCCTCCTCCTCCTCCAAAGGGACGAGGACTCCGCCATTCTCCTCCTCAACCCTTTCACTAGTGACATCACTGAGCTCCCACCACTCTCCACCCTCCTCACACAAGTGGTGACACAGTCTGAGATCACATTTGGCCTATGCTACTGCTATCTCCTCAAACATGGCATGTCTACTGCTGTCTTCTGCAACAATGACGGTACCACCACCGTCATGATTATCTTGCATCATTTATCACAGTTGGCCTATGCTAACTCCCAAGACAAGCAATGGATCTTGGCGAGCTGGGATCTTCCGTTAAACATGAAAGCTTTGTCATGTCAAGGCAAGTTATACTTGGTGCAGTATCCTGCATCTCATGGTTCACAAGTTCTTCAGATTGACCCACCCTTGCAGGTTGGTTCGCCGCCACCACGGCCAAAGTTAATTGCCACATGCCCGACAAATAAACTTGTCTATGGTTATCATCTGGTAGAATGTGACTCGAACATCCTTCTTGTTTGCCATACTGATGATTCTCGATCACCCATTTTGATTTACAACCTTGAGAATATTATTGTGGGAAGGTTTACCCCGGTAAGAAGCATTGGAAAGCATGCCCTCTTCCTCGGAGAAAGGAGTCTGAGTGTCTCCTCTAAGGCATTGCCTACTATCATTGCTGAAACTATCATCTACAAAGGACCAAGGGAGCATCGCTTTGTGCAATACCACCTCAGTACCGCCAAGTGGTCCGAACCAGTTGACGAATGTAGCATCTATGGATATAGCCCCGGTCCTCATAGCCTCATCCAACATATCATTACTTGTTGCATTCGTCGTGCTTGGTACGTAATTTCTTTTTATCTCACATTATTCTCTTGTTATCAACTTATCATAATTGTTCATCGTATCATCTTGTTTAGAAGCTAGGCTAATATGTTCTCATTTTGTCCTTATAGGAACAAAGGGCTGATATATTCTGAAGCGGAAGCGTATAAGCCTGGATGGCTCACCTAGAAGGTTAAGAGAAAGTTTCGCCATTGGGTACAGTTTTCTCACAATTAATCCCCATTATAGTGTCCTTGATCTACTCCCGTCTGACAAAATTTAATAGTCATAATCATCCAATTCAGTAGCAGCTCCATGAGATTGTTCTTGTGGTACTTATTATAGTTGCCTTTCAAGATATATCTGGTAACCATTGAATTAGGATGCCCGGTTTCTTCATATTCTCTCATGCAACTAAGTATTCGTGTATCCCTTTCTATGTTGGTACATTTATGTCTTTGTATGCAATTTGACCAAGATACTACTATACCACAATTTGAGTTGTAATCATGTGAAAGTTTTCTTTCTCTGGGTGTTATTTGGAACATTGTGGTATTGTTGTCACACGTATTTATATTTCTCACTAGGTGCTTTCCATAACTTGTGTGGGGGATAAATTCATGTAACTTATCGTGCTAGAAACCATGTAGTATTGTTAGCTCTTCGACCAGAACAAAGCGAAATGATTGTGCTCGATGAAACAATGTAATTGTAGATATTCTGTTGGTTAATTTTCCTACTGGGCTGAAGGTATTGTAGCTGCTGACCTTCTTTTATGTCTAGATGCCTTATTTTTTATGCTTGATAACTTTGGTATAGATTGGATGATGTCTCATCTGACACCTCCTTTTGTATTTGTTTTGCAGGCTTAAAGTGATGCAAGAAGCATGTCAATGGATTTCAATTCTCCTGGGTTTTACACAGATGAATGAACAAGAAAGGAGAGCTTCATTATTTTAAAAATACCTTTGTCGTCGTTTCCTTGTTACAACAACTCATTCCCGCGGTTCCTATCATTACTTTGAGACAAATAAATGAACTTTAATACTTGTAGCCATGTAGCGCACAAACAAACTGAGCACTCATGAAAGATATAAGTACATTGCTTGCTATATATGAATATCCTACATGATCATGAGGTGTATTATTGGACATAGGGAATTATTACGACAAATAAGCATAGAAATGATGCTAATCTCAGAAACACTTCTTTTTATCACACAAATGCATGAATCACATTTGAACTTAAATCTTTGTGTCACAATACGTGTCAATTGTGTAACCCACTAAGTAGTCCAAACATATTTGGTTGTGCTCTAGTGGCAGCAACACCACAACTATTCACTATGTTCTTGCTGGACCAGGTTCGAAAGAAAATTGGTATGGAATAAATTATCTCCCTGACGGCTAGAAACCATCAGGGATGGCAACAAAAACAGTCAAGAACGCCTCACTTCAGGCATAATGACAACAGTAATACTCATTGACGATCACAACCGGAAGTTTACAGGGAACACCTTCACAGAAACTCCACCGGGCCTTCTCGCCCATGTAAAACTGCTGCAGTGTCTTACTACAACTGCACA
Organism: Triticum aestivum; assembly: GCF_018294505.1. Taxonomy (NCBI): domain Eukaryota; kingdom Viridiplantae; phylum Streptophyta; class Magnoliopsida; order Poales; family Poaceae; genus Triticum; species Triticum aestivum. Next base: position 166,176,811 of record NC_057802.1, read on the forward strand.
AGATCTTTGAGGTAGCAATCGAGAGGAATAGATTTACGGCAACAAATTACAAGATAGCTCAAATAAGCCAATGACATGCAAAACAATGATCTCAAGCTCAACATTCATGTCCAGTATTAATAAGGCTGGAACTTTACAATAAGCCCAAAATGCA